>NC_068982.1:76232781-76235560 GCF_001194135.2 Octopus bimaculoides | reverse complement strand
TATATATATACATATATGGTTGTGTGTGTGCGTGTGTGTATGTATGTATATATATATATACATATATACACACACACACAGGCAGACAGACAGACAAACAGATAAGCAGACAGACGATAGATAGATAGATACATACATACATACATACATACATACATACATACATACATACATACATAGACATATAAGAGTGTGTATTAGTTGCATTTTATATGGTTTATTTCGGTGATTGAAATTTTTCATGATGTTCACATTGTTCATGGGAGTTACTGCATTGGAAAAATTTGGTACTGCAAAATAGCTTGCCTGAAGCGAATTCATGATCAAGAGAAAATACCTCCTTACTATCAACGTTTTGCCTATTTTTTTTTTTTTTTGAGATAAAAAGTAAAGTTTTTTTTACCTTTTCTTATTTATAGAAAATAGAAGATTATATTACAGAATTTTCTTGTGCTTCTTTTTGAATTTAATTTGCCTATTTTAAAATATTAATTTTTGAGCTAACTTATATCCATCCACTGCCGTATTTAAAATGTTTCATAGTAAAAACTTATGAAAACCACTTGCTTAAACCTTTGTGCAGATTCTTGAGAATATTAGCCGGATCATTTGCTACATTTTTCATATATAGTATAGTACGATTAGGTTTCACGTACAGTTGAAATGTACCCTTATTTACGTCGAAAATCATTCCAAAACACTACTTATTGTATAGTTTTGTCAATTACTTCTTAAATCTATCAATACTTTGGCCGTTCAATTTCTTAGAAACTGAAAGACCATCATCTCTGTGAATTTCTCCATAGACTGAAAGAAATTCCTAGAATAGATGTAGTTGTGTAGATGTTGCGTCAGTCATACTCACATCAAAAACGTGTATGTTATATGACTTTATCTAAATACTACTATCATAGACATGAATAGATTTCCTTTCGTGCATTATAATTTGTATTTCCTTATCTATAATAACTGTAAAATTTCATGAAATGAAGATCTATCAATAAGACTTGCTTTGTTATTTACGAATAGTAATTCACTATGTAAAATAATGTGAAAGCAAACAAAAAAATCTTTTATCTCCGATAGATGAAAATCAACTAATTACAAATCAGCCGTTTTTCCACAGAGTCAGCCAAGTACATTTTTACCTCCGCCAAGGAAGGAGGTTATGTTTTCATCGGCGTTGGCTTGTCTGTCTGTCCGTCTGTGTGCAAAATAACTCAAAATGTTGTGAACGGTATTTGATGAAACTTGCAGGAAAAGTTGGTAATGACACAAGGAACAGATAATGAAATTTTGGTAGTGATCCGGGAATTTTTATGGATTCTTGAAAGATTTTTCATTTGTTATATTTACTTTACATGAAGTATTACAATATTACGTTCTTTGATCATCTCCCTTGAAAACACGTTCATCGTTTCCACGTAACCTATGGTGGGGTTGCTGTTTCCAAAGTTTATTTTTGTTTCTCTATTAGTAATTTTACTCACGTATCTACTTTAAAATGAGCTGCTTGACGGAGGTCTGCGCTCTCCGAGTGCTTTTCTAGTCTTATATTTCTATCGATTCTGGATCTAATACAGTTTTGCTTATTCTACCAAGTTCTTTGTTCGTATGTTTAATAAGACGGATGTTGGGATTACTCATAAAATTAGGTTTATTATCCTTAATAGTAACATTTACCTTTTTAAATCCAGGATTTGTCATCATTGAGACTAGAGACTTTAAGTTTGGGTCCCTTATTTATCCGGCATTTTCTTATACTTGATGCTAAGATATCTTTCAACAAATCATTTTACACGTTGTACTTTTTTTCATAAACTTTCCTGGTTTTTATAAGCTTCGCAATCTTTCCCCAACTTACAAATATTCTTCAAATTCTAAGTGATTTCCGTCAAGAAGCGATTGGATTTGTTTTGTGTTTTTTCCTTCAGCTTTAAATCCTATGAAATTTTGAAAGTATCTCTCTCAAAGGTTTTAGTTGTTTATTCCCTGGTGGACATCTAGTTCTCAAATCCTAATTCAGTTCTTTAGTTCTGTCTATTTTATTAATTTTGTCAAAAGAGAATGCCTTCCTTTTCATTCTTTTCATTAGATCTTCCAGCCTATATATTTTTCATAAACTGCTTGTAAGGTTGACCTATATTCTTGGCTCATGTGCCAATCGGAAGTATGCTTATTACTTTAATTATGCTCTGAGGTAATAAAGATGAGTTTAATAAAAAAAAATATGGAATATAAAATCTAAAAAATATGGATATATAAATCTAGCTTTATAAGACGCTACAGTATGTTAAATTCAACTTACGTTGAAAGTCAACAAACAAAGTTTGCTTCAGAAGCTTTGAGATGTATTGAAAGATACAGATAAGGAAATAATTTTATTCTCAAATGCAGGATAATGCTAATAATATAGCATGAACAGGATAAACTATACATATTATGCAGAAAAATCTGTCGGCGGCCAGCTGAAGAGTGTCCTCATATTGGGTGGTATCTATCTTGTTCGATTCATTGTAGATTGACCAGATATTTCCCACTGTTATGTGGCCATGAAACGCGCGTAGTCTTTGTCCCACTTTCGTTTCTTAAACGTAACCGATTTTAATTCTTAGTCCAATATTTCATAGATTTTATGTATTATGAATTCTCCCTTGGACTTTTTAGATTTTTAAACTAGTTTTGTATAGTACACTTTTCTTGATGGTGTCTGATCTCCTTCTTCGTGCGAGTTGCACCATGGTGGTTCTTCTCTAAATTATTAAAATATTTTACAATA
>NC_068982.1:76227624-76232371 GCF_001194135.2 Octopus bimaculoides | reverse complement strand
TGTGTGTGTGTGTGTGTGTGTGTGTGTGTGTGTGTGTGTGTGTGTGTGTGTGTATGTGTGTGTGTGTGTACATACACACGTTTGCAGTGTTAGCCTGTTAAGTTTTGTTTTAATGTTCTTATTGGCGAGAAAGAAGACCTGAAAAGATGATCTAATGTATACAAGGAGAATACAATATTTAATAATGTTAAAACATGCAATGATAAACCTAAGAAATGAAACATTTTGATAAGATTCAGTAATCTTGGAATTTCTTCAAAACCATTCTCAACGGCAAGACTTGAAGTCCGAATTTCAACTCAGCATATTGGAACACCTTTGAATCCATTTTAATCTGGTGTCTACAGTAAATGCAATAGAAAAATAATAGAATTACCTAAATGGTTCCGAACTACCTACAGCTTCTTGGTCATACTCAAAGCTATCATATTACATTAGATAAGAGCTATCATCCATTAGCATTTAGAGAACGTCAACTAACGGACTTCGTTCAGTTTTTATCGGAACACACGGTAAAACAAATAGCTCGTAAAACAAAATGATTTTGGAAATGTCCATACAATAGTAACTTTAAGTAGGACTGATGTATCTAAGTAATGTCCATGAATCATTGAGGTATTACTACTAGATAACGCCCCTGAATGCAGTTGGACGACTTAATAAAATATGAAATGAAAGTTTATTCGCTTGAAAACGAAACAGCTAAAAGCAAAGCTATGTAATATTTAAAAAGGGAGAAATATTCTGCATTGTTGACTGTCTTAGTTATAAATACAATAAAGCATATTTAGAATTAGAAAACGAACAACTCCCTATCACTCCCCAACTTTCGAAATACACAAATGTCATATCGATTATATAATGGCCACCAAAACAAAGCCAGTTCCTCTTTAAACAATGTCAGATTTATAAAGTTATTTCATCTTAACGTCAAAATGTAAGAATTTATTCTTGTTCTATATTGTTCTAATGATTGGACTTTCTGAGGTTGTCCATCAAACTAGAGAACTTGCTTCTTTAGGTTTCTTTATGTATTTGAGAGAAGAGACAGAATCCAGCCTCTTCCTGCATTCTTCCTGAATAGCAAATGTTTTTCAGCAATAACGTATCTATTAATTTTCAATACGTTATGGTTGATTCGAAGGCGAATATCTGATCGTTGTTGCTTTCCGTCTTCGGAGAAAGCCTCCGATGTGTTTTCACAACATGCAATTCACCTGTATAAGGGGGCATTGAGACACGGCAGTGTTTTGACCTTAATGTGTGTTTCCTTAGTCAAAGCCTTCCCGACCAGACCGATGAATCTAACAAAAGCTTTCTTTCTGCAAATCAGCAAACAAATTATTTACTGGTGCGTGTTGATGTCTAACAAACTGATGATTATTCAGGGGGTACACGTAGAACAGCAAGAATCCAATGTTGGAATCTGCCAAAACATATTGAGAATGAATTAATACGTTACTGTTTGGATTCATGCTGTTCTGCGAATTACTAAATGTTTTCCTGTTTTCTTTTTTTCATTTTTCGCTTTTTTGTAAAATTGATTATAATCCCTACAGTTCGCTCATTCAACATGTCAACTTGGTGTAGCCTATGTAGGTTATGTCATCTTGCTAGTCTCCATTGGTTTGTATAATATGCAGTCATAATTTAATTCAATTCAGATGGTTAAAATAGAAACCATCTGCCAATTTTGCAATTTACGGAAGTGAATTACTCCTCGCTTGTGACATATATTTACAGATAGGTGGATTTAACTAACAGAGTCTAATCTCTAAGCTTATTAGACTACATCCTGTCAAGTCAGCCAACTGTACTCTACCTCTACTAGAAGCTTATTTTGAATGATTGCAATATTTGCTGAAGTTTGTGGTTCTAACAACAAAGGTTTCTGCAAATTCTTAACCACAGAACCACTCACGTGTGGTTCTGTAGTTAAAAAGCTCGCTTTGCAGCCACATGGTTTCGAGTTCAATTCCCATAGCATATCACCTTTGGGGAGTGTCTTCTACTATAGCCCAGGGATGACAATTTGGTACACAAAAGCTGTGGAAGTTTGTCATGTGTGTGAGTGTATATGTGCGTATGTGTATGTGTGTGTCTTTGTATGTGTTTATCCCACATATACGTACAAACTTGACAACGAGTGTTGATCTCTTTACGTTCCTGTAACTTAGCGGTTTGGCAGAGGGAAGCGCTGGGATAAGTACCAGACTTTAAAAATAAGTACTGAGAACGGTTTGTTCGACTAAAAAGAAATCTTCAATGTTGTGCCCCAGCATGGTCGCAGTCCAATAATTGAAACAAGTAAAAGAAAAAAACAATTTAGAATTGTCTCTCTGAAAGTGAAACGAAATATGAGTAACAGAATGAAACGTGCATGATGGGAGCCCTTTGGAGTAGGATAGAAATGGCAAGTACTTGAGAAGTCAGTAGCAGCAGCAGCAGCAGCAGCAGCAGCAGCAGAGTAGGTGTAGATAAATGAAACGTCCTGTACCTCTTAGGGCATAAGTTGAACACGGATGTCTTCGATTTCATACAGTGTCACGACCATCATATTTAATACCGACGGAAACTGACTGGAGTGGCTACACCTGGGTTCAAACCACAATCGGAACTCGTCTTACAGACAGCTCACCAATAATCTATAGTACAAATAAGCAACATACTACTTTTTGTGAAAAAACCTTTTTTTCACCGTCGATACAAATTTAGCACCGTTGAAAATTTAATTTTATATTATTATTAACCTCGTTACCTAACGAAAACTGATTTTTCATTATGCTGCGTCACATTATTAGCAATAATGTTCATTATAACTTTAATTTTAAACATATATCAAACAGGTGATTGCAGCAAGGTTATTCAGCTTGCAGTTATGACTCTTTGATTAAAAGTAAAGTTAACCAATATGTCAACCGTCTCAATCAACCAGATATAATACAGAAAATGTAACAAAACTGTATACGTCTAGTTATACCAGAATTTGTTCATGAACAGTGATCTAGGTGTCAATTGTAGTGTGATAATCAACCATATTTGCTGTTAAATGTTTTAAATGGCAATAAATTGATATAATTTCCAGAATATGAATTGTTATTTATTTATAGATTGTCTAGTCTAGTCTGGAGTTAATAAGACTGGTGAAGCCATTGAAAAGAAAGAAGACAGAAAAAACGATTTAAGGTGATATCATTAGTGTGGGTATGAAAACGTTTGAAAGTGATAATGACCAGATAATGTAGAAAACGAAAAAATATCCTGAAAATGATGTATCTTAAAAAAAGTTTGATTTGAAGAGATAATTGATTTGTTTTACGAAGCACAGCAGATTGTTGTTTTAACATGGTACTGGCGAGCAAACCGATAATATCATACCATGTTTAGGAGCAAGATGCTAAGATCTCAACGGACGAGTCCAAATTGGATGAAGAAACTCTGAATTAGATATCACTGTTGTGGGGTGCACCAGTAAATTAGCTGGCTTTAATGAATACACTTTCATTCCAGACAAAGTTACTTTCTAGAAACTGTCAGAAATTTGTTCTTTATCCGCTTAACGTTAGGGACATCGCAATGAAGCTCTGCTCTGTTGGACACTTGGAGGTTTGTGAGGTAATTACATTTTCATTTGAGGTCGGCTGTAACTTAAAATTAAAAAGTTTAGCCAGAAAACTAAGTGGTTTGGGTTGTACTTTGGGCAACAGTTTTCTGCAATAACACAAGCCAACCAAAGTCTTGTGAATAAATTTAGTAAACGGAAACTGTACAGAAACCTCTCATATATGTGTGTGTATTTGTCCTCCACCATTGCCTGACAACAGACAAAAGATTCCGGTAGACTAAGCGCCAAATTTTAAATAAGAACACAAATGGGATTTAAAATTAACGACAGCTATTTCAGTAGAATTTTATTTATGTCTTCATAAATTACATCATAGCATATAATCAACCATACTCAGGTAAAATTTTAATTAGATATCAAACCAACATGAAGAATCCAACAAACCTTGCTGCAACCACCTGTTTGATATATGTTTAAAATTTTACTTGAAGACGGCGGTGTTTTGTTATGATGTAATCTATGACTACATAAACCAAATTCTACCGAAACAGCTGTTGTAAATTTTAAACCGCATTTGTGTTTCTTTTTTTTTTAATACCTACGCCGCACCTAGAACCAACCCTGAGTCGGATTTACTGTTTAAATTGGATCTGGTACTTACGTATCTACAGTATCTTACCAAGACCTGATATCTTGATTGTTTCACCTCACTGTGAACCCTAGCTATCTCTGGCGTCTTAACTGCTGATGTGTCTATATTCTATTGAATCAGATCACTAAGCTATGTCCGTTTATTATTCGTTTCGTCATGAATATTATTTCGTTTGTATATTGTATATTGTATAAAACATATTTATATTACGTTTGTACGTTCACTTTGTGTTGTGTTTGGTCCCTTTCCCGTTTATTCGCTATTTCCCGGCGGCTTCTCGTCACTGACGCCACCAAAGGGGAACAATATAATCGTTAAAGGCATGAAATTGCTGAGATCCTTTGGGCGATAACTGACGAAGATTGGCGACATTCTGTGTGTGTTTTCCATTTGTTCCCTTTCTTTGTGCTTATATATATTGTTTTTTAAACACACACACACACACTCACTCACACACACACACACACACACACACAAACACACACACACAAACACACACACACACACACACACACACACACACACACACA
>NC_068982.1:76226080-76226771 GCF_001194135.2 Octopus bimaculoides | reverse complement strand
GTGTGTGTGTGTGTTTGTGTGTGTGTGTGTGTGTGTGACTACATGAAATATAGGATTTGAAAACACATAAATATGTGGAATAATATTAATAATAATAACAATAACAACAACAACAATAATAATAATGATGATGATGATGATGATGATGATGGTGACGATAACGATGATGATGATATTGTAAGAAACTAGAGTGTTCGTTAGAGTTGTTACAAGAAGTTTGTCAGACTCACCAGGAGTCTGACAAACTTCTGACACCAGAGAGTTGAAAAGAACAAATAATCCTTTCTACTAAAGGCACAAGGCCTGAAATTTTTTGGGTGGGGAGGGGACTAGTCGATTACATCAACCACAGTGTTTCACTGGTAGTTAATTTATTGACCTCGAAAGGATAAAAAACAAAGTCGACATCGGCGGAATTTGAACTCAGAACGTAAAGCATTTTGCTCGGCGTACTCTTCTGTGTAGGTTGGCTATACGAGCCTCTATTCTAATATTTTTTAGTCTCTTGGGAAAGAAATCGCTACTGTCATAATCTTCTATAATTCCTTCAGCTCTCTGAGTAGATTCAGATATTTACCAATTTTTTCCCATTTCTTTGGGAGTCAATAATAATAATAATCATGATGATGATGATGAGGATGAGGATGAGTATGATGATGATGATGATGATGAGGAGGAGGAGGAGGAGGAG
>NC_068982.1:76222858-76226070 GCF_001194135.2 Octopus bimaculoides | reverse complement strand
ACAGCAAATATTCTGCTTAATACCACAGATTTGCTTGTCAGTTGTTTGACCTTAACCAGTTGAGCATGTCCCTTGGTGGCTGACGATATGTGCATCTCTGATCATGACCAGAAGTAGTAGGGGAGCATCATAGCCATGTGTTGAGAGGAATTCTTTGGGATTTGAATAATTCACCTTTGGAAACATGGGTGTTTTGCTCAGCATCCTTAAAAAAACCTTATTCCGGGACCTTCTGAGCGGGATGGGCTACTCGACCTGAAGAAAATTCTAACTGGGCCCCCACCTGCGATCTTGATATGAGATCACCATGTCGCGCACATATGGTTGTGATGCATGTGCCTGGTGTACCCTTATCAGACGGGTAGTCATGATGGGTATACTGGGCTTCGTATATTTGTACCCCAGTGTCACTTTGATGGCATGCACTGCTCTCTCACTCAATAGGATTTTTCCTGTTAATCTTCCTTATTTCACTCGTATTCCAGTTCAACATATTGAAACTGTGAATAACAACTGGAACTGCTAAGGAATTTATGGTTAACACCGTGTTACATGCATTTAACTCGGATTTTAGGACTACTCGAACTTACCTGTAACACTTCTTCCTGATCGTTTTCATGCTTGCATGCTGAATACCAGAACCCTCATTTATTCCGAGGTGTTTGTAAGTTTGTTCCTGCTCGAGTTATTTTTTATGACTGTGTCAACACCTAATACCACTGAATGTGAGGTCTTCAGTTTCCATTTCTGGAAAGTGGCCTTTGCACATTTATTAAGACCAAATTCCTTCACGATGTTATCACTGAATGCTTTCACAGTACGCAATAGACTTTCAAGCTCATTATCGTCTTTGCCATAGAGTTATGTCATCTATGTAAAATAGGTGGCTTATTTTCTTGTCAATTTTATACCCATACCAGTAGTAGTAGTAGTAGTAGTAGTAGTAGTAGTAGTAGTAGTAGTTGTTGTTGTTGTTGTTGTTGTTTCAACTATTACTATTAATGATATTGGTTTCAGATTTTGGCACAAGGCTAGCAAATTAGAGGGAGGGGTGGAAATCGATTACATTGAACCCAGAGCTCAAACTGAGAACAAATGATTTTGTACGAAGAAGCGATCTAGCTTCCAAAAAGGTGTTGTATTTAAGAGAACCACCAAAGTAACGTTAGTTAGCTATATCGAAAGTTAACCGATCTTAGAATGATCTACCGAGTACCGTACAAGTGTGTGTGGTACTGATTATATCAATTTATACTACCATCTTTGAATTTAAATCAGATCTAATGAAGCTACTTAAATGAGGAAATGCACTATTTTACGTTGAGATAATCAAGATATCAACTACGAAAGAATGATATACAATGCGTTAGCATTTTTGAATTTGTGGTAAAGAGCTTTTATGCTTTATCCAAAAGCAAAATTTGAAAGATTTTGATCATACATGAGCCTTTGTTAAAATCATGATTGAATCCAAACTCTTGATATAATGATGTGTAGATATATTTTTGTATATAGACTGCTTTTATCGTTTCGCTTTACGATACACTATCCTCAGTCTCTCTCTCTCTCTCTCTCTCTCTTCCTGTCTATTCTATCTCTAATATCTCACTCTTCCTCTATATGTATGCATGTATGTATATATGTATGTATGTATGTATGTATGTATGTATGCATGTATGTATGTATGCATGCGTGTATGTTTGTATGTATCTATGTCTGTATGTATGTATGATTGTATGTATGTTTATAAGTACCTATGTATATATGTACGAGTATGTATTTATATACGCATGCATGTCTATATGTATATATTAAGTTTGTGTGTATATGTGTGCATATATGCATGCATATGTATATATATATTTATGTATAAATGTATGTATAAATGGATGTATATATGTACATGTATGTGTATTATGTGTGTATATATCTATGGATGAATCTATATTTGTATGTACATGTGTATTTGCATACAGAAAGAAAATTTCGTCTTTACAAACACTTATACAACTTCAGAATTGTATAAATATGAATATAGTTGTGTATTAGTTGAATATAAGACACCCGTACAGTGTGCATAACATGTGTGTGATGTGTATATATCATGTGCTTTCTAAAAGAAACACTTAAAATACACATAAAATACACATCGACGCACATACATACATGCTCCAATACTGCCTCTCAAATATCACAGACTTTTACACACAAGCGCATACATAAGCACACAGAGACAAGTACCAACGCGCGGGCGCGCGCGCACGCTCATGCGCACACCCATACACGCGCGCGCGCGCACGAACACAGACACGCACATAAGACATGTATATACATATAAGCATACACAATCAGACACAAACACAGAAATGTACATACATATACACAGAAACATACATACAGACACACATACGCACAAACACACACGCACACACACTCGCACCATGACAAATACAAATACACACAAACACGTATACACAAAATCATTTACATATAATATGGCAGACCCGGTTGGGACGAATGCTATTGTTGTTCAGCCCTAGGAAACATCATCTCCAGCTGGCTATATGACACACTATCTGCGTCCTTATATTTTCGAACAGATCCCAACCGGAACTGCCATATTAATTTGGCAAATAATCTTTACTTTAAATTACTGTTGCTGTATGTCTCTCGTTGAGAGATTTAGAAATAATAATGTTTCTATTTAGTAGATCAGTGATTATGTATTATTGAAAATTATATATTTTCGAATGGACATTTTAGCAGCGCCACCCTCAGCCAAGTGATTATTCTGTGTCGAAGAAGGGAAATAACCCTGATACCGCGATCCACCGATATCATTCTATGCTGGGGTGGGGATGCTAAACTCCCCGGATCGAAAATATAAGGACACAGATAGTGTGTCGTATAGCCAGCTGGAGACGATGTTTCCTGGAGCTAAACAACAGTAGTATTCATCCCAACCGGGACTGCCATATTATATTGGTAAATAATCTTTGCTTTAAAGCACTGCTACTGTATATCTCTCGTTGAGAGATTTAGAAATAATAAATATGTAATATATATGTAATATATATATATATATATACATATATATATATATATATATATAGAGAGAGAGAGAGAGAGAGAGAGAAAGAAAGAGAGAGAGAGATACGTACATACAAACAAGCTCGCATATATGTATATATGTGTATACATATATACATACA
>NC_068982.1:76209522-76222459 GCF_001194135.2 Octopus bimaculoides | reverse complement strand
TTTTTTACTCTTCTCTACTGTTTTTTGTTCTGTGTGTATCAAAAATATCGCTATCAATCTGGAGTAATAATTTGTAGTTTTGAAATCAGTAGTTCTTTGACTGCTATTTCTGAATTCTCAGTATGTTGGAGAAGCAGGTTACTGTCAATCCCTATATATTTATGATTATATATATATATATATATATATATATATATATCTTTATGTATATGTATACAGTTTCGGGTGTATGTGTGAGCACATGGATAAAAGCAATGGAAGCATATATTAAAATTAAGATTTAGTCTGCTGCAAGCGATCTGTTGTGTTCTATTTTATTTTTTCTGAAGAGAATTTCAGAATTTCGCTTTATTTTCCATTGCTGGCGGGAACATATATCAAACACTGTAGGTAAAGATGACTGGAGATTAAAATCTATTGAAAGATACCTTACTATCACATACGATCTTACAGTCACATACGTTCATACCATCACGTTCGTACAATTAACTCTATTCATCTTTCGATTGTATTTACACATGTATGCGTGTTTGTTTATATCTATATATCTTGATGGATAGATGTATGGATGGATGTGTATGTATATGTGCCTTCTAATATATACGAATATCTCTCTTTGCAAATATATATATATATATATATATATATATATATATATATAGTGTGTGTGTGTGTGTGTGTGTGTGTGTATATATATATATACTCTTTTACTATTTTACTCTTTTACTTGTTTCAGTCATTTTGACTGTGGCCGTGCTGGAGCACCGCCTTTTAGTCGAGCAAATCGACCCCAGGACTTATTCTTTGTAAGCCTAGTTCTTATTCTATCGGGCTCTTTTGCCGAACCACCATCGGTTGTCAAGCGATGTTGGGGGACAAACATAGACACACAAACACACACACCCACACACACACACACACACACACCGTTCGGTCTATAGGCCTCATCTTATTGTATTTGAATCTATTCTTTTTCCTCTGTCATGGTCGCTTATATAAATACCTGAACACCTTACGTTGCTGAGACCATCAAATTTAACCAATATTGTCAGAATGTATCAAAATTGTGATGTTATTTGCTCGACAATTGATGACGAATAAGCTTGTTTGCGGCTTGTGTGTGTATGTGTGTGTGTGTTTTCCATTATAAGGGGTATGGCGAAGGTTGAGTGATATAAGTAGGCATGTCTATGTGATTAAGAAATTCACTTCGTAACCACGTGGTTCCTAGTTTAGTCCCATTGTGTGGCATCTTAAGGAAGGCTTCTACTATAGCCCAAGCTGGCCAATGTTTTATAAATGAATTTAGTAGACGGAAACTGCGACGAAGACTGTGTGTCTTTGTATTTATGCTATTTTCTCCATCAATTAGAACCGGTGTTAGTTTGTTTGCTTCCCCGTAACAAACCGATAAAATAAAGTACCAAATTTAAAATAAGTTCCGAGTCGATTTGTTTTTGACAAAACCCTTCGAGGCGGTGTTCCAGCAAAGTCGCAGTGCTGCAGTCTTATAACAGAAACAAGTAAATGATAAACAATAAAAGATCACACCAAATTTGATACAGAAATAAAGAAACCGATTGCGTAAGATAACGAATGGGGAGCTTGATTTTCTTGTTATTAAGCGAGAAATATCTTAAAATGTTACATCAGGGATCACCTGCTTAGTTGTGCATAGAAACAGATGTTATCGGTTGTAATATGTGTGTAAGAACAAACACTTCAAAGGAGATAATGATGACATGGGGAAGAAGAATAACTGTATATTCTCCAAATGGAAAGGCTGATTACAGAGAATACTGAAGATCTGATGTGAAAGCAGGCATATATTATTGATTATAAAGTTTGGGAGCAATAGGAACCGGCAGATTGTTGTTGTTGTTGGTGGTGGTGGGGGGGGGGGTGTTTAACACCGAGTCAGGCCTTGACGGACAGGCCAATGATCTAAGGCATTCCAGTCCTGACCATTTCGTTGATTTTCTTATATATATATAGGAAACACAGAACCACTTTATGCAACGCATTACTTTTTCTTCTTTTTTTTAAGAGTCGAAAGTGCGATCTAGGAGATTTTGGCTGCTATTTCTAACTGATAAGGAAGTTACATAAAAACACTCGTTGATTCTAGGTATGGAAGTAATAATAAAATAATAAATGCTAATTCTAAGTTGTAAGTTATCAGATGTCCAATGTTCTAAAAAGATAAAAGCAATTTGTTCGATGCACCAAAAGATATCTTAAGTAGTTGGCTGTCACATAACAACATGACATGAATTTAGAGAGGACCATATTTATTACAAAATGAAAAAAGTGGTGTATTAGCATTCATTAACATATATTAGCATTTATTAACATACATTAGCGTTTACTGGATTAATAAAACCTATTTCAATTGCAACAGCTGATTCTACATAAAAAAGAAAGCAACATTAGCTATGCATGTATGGCTGTGTGGTTAATAACTTCGCATCATAAGCGGTTGGATTCGGGTTCTATTGCACTGTGACACCTCAAACAAATGTCTTTTACCATAGTCTTGAAAATCATCAATGTCTTGAAACACAGAGACTGTGTGAACGGGATCGCTTTATTTTGCTTGATTTAATATTGCCGCCTGGTTCTTTTTGAGGTGCCCTTAGTAAATTCCTTTCTGTTGCAAGTATTCTGCCTAGGTCTCCATTATGAGGACATATTTCTCCCATTCTTGCACCACTCTAGGAGATCATACCCTTCATGATATTCTTTTAATACAATTTTGTCCCAAACAAGGCTTGAGGCCACTGTAGCGTAAGTGACTACAAAGAAGGAAAAGAAGGGCTTACAAATTCAAAATATGTCAATTAACAGATAGCTTAAAGGACTGAATATCTTAGACCAGAGGAAAACAAGACGATAGTATTGAGTTTCTGAAAGCAACAGTTCGAGGAAAGGAGATATTAGAACAAAAGCATTTATGACTAACAAGAAGTTCGATAGAGGAAGGACACACTTGGAAAGAGTGGATGACAGGTTTAAATGTCTTGCTTAAAACATTAAAAAGAAAATTGATATAAGTAATTTGGAAATGTAGTCAATGCTGGTTAAAAGAAATATGTAAACAAACTACCGAATTTGCCGTGCAGTGGGTACAGTAAACTGAATTGGGACTTTAAGCAATAAATCGTCACCCCAGGAATCTAAATGTTACACCAAAACAAACTAGTTTGAAACAGCTATTCTATTCACCGGAGGGCAGATTCATAACATAAGGCGGCCAATTAGAAAATCCATTACAATGGCGGATAGATTTCTATGTGGTAACTGTTACGGCTCTCTACGTTCTGAGTTCAAATTCTGCTGAAGTCAAATAGACTTTCATCTTTTCAGGAGCGAGAGATAAACTACCATTACTGGAGTCAATTTTTTTTTTTACTTTCTCTCACTCTTTATTTTTCTCTGTCTGTCTTTGTCTTGAAAGAAATCAGTTGTGATATGATCAAGAAGGATATGGGCTCCACTAGGTCTCAAAATGCCCAAGATATTCTATATGTTAGCACGGTATCCTTGTAGCTCTATCAAGAAGATGAGAACTCAAGGCAAGATTCATAACTACAGAGAACAAAACGCGATCTTTTCTTTTTTCATAAGTCGGACGAAAAATATAATAGATATGACGCTTTTTAAAAAATATTTCCTTGACATGGATACGATCACACTTACCTATATCACGTTTGAGCACTTAGTTGAATTAAATGGACTGTGTCATTAAGAGTTGAGTATCTTCAGCAATAATTCCTAGTTATACTGCGAAAAGATATTGTAATATTAACGGCAGACATTTTGAACAAGGCTCGAAATTGGGAGTAGAAGTGTGAAAATTAACACGATATTACCACTATAGATAATGAAACACCTATACGCCACGAAAAAGAGATTATCGGTCACATACGTGTTCATGGCAAAACTATCATCACCAACCGCGTTGTGTTTTAATTAATTCAGGTTTACCTTTATAACGCTTTACATATTTAGATATATCGAATTCAGGTTTAGCTTAATATCTTCAGATATATCGAAATACCAAGGAATCAAGAGAGTTAACCCAACAATATTTTAGCGCTAGTTTTCTGTCTTCTCTAGCAGAAGATTTCTATGGAGAGAAAAAAAACGGAACGGAAAAAAGTCAAATTAAAAGCTAGGTAACAAGAAAAAACTTCCATTTACATAAAGAAATGTGTCTATTAACAATGGGAGAAACCATATCTCAAACTGCTTTGTTACAAGATATTCCTTCATTCATTTTTTTTTTTCATTTTTCGCTCTCTTCGATCATTTTTTTAATTCAAAATGGTAGCACTGCTTCTATTATTCTTATCTTGCTTTAATTCTCAGTTACAGTGTTTCTCATTACCTTTTTCACTTTTCCATTGCCTTTTATCACTTTCGAGTAATAATAATAATAATAATAATAATAATAATAATAATAATAATAATAATAATAATAATAATAAGAAGAAGAAGAAGAAGAAGAAGAAGAAGAAGAAGAAGAAGAAGAAGAAGAAGAAGAAGAAGAAGAAGAAGAAGAATGGCTTCAAATTTTGGCACAAAGGAGGCAATTTGGAGGAGAGGAGGCAGATCGATTACATCGACCTCATTACTTGTTTGGTACTTATTTTTACCGACCCCGAAAAGACAAAAGTAAAGCGTGCCTCGTTGGGATTTGTACTTAGAACGTAAAGAGCCGAAATAAAGGTTACTAAGCATTTTGTCCGACGCACTAAGGATTCTGCTAGGTCACCAACCTAAAGACAATAATACTAATTATTTACATTTGACGGATATTTGTCCTCATCTTGCTTGTTATCACAACGTTTCGGCTTATATACCCTCCAGCCTTCATCAGGTGTCTTGAGGAAATTTCGAACCTGGATTCTCGTTCCTAAGGTATTTTTCGATGTTATTATTATTATTATTATTGTTGTTGTTGTTGTTGTTATTCAGGTCCCTGTCTGGAATCGAACGATCTTAACCACTACGCCATATACCCGTGAGCAATCATGGAGTGAATTTTAGGGCTTATAAATCTAATATTCTCCAATCCTTCCTTAATACCGGTTCCCATATGCTATTCATATCTGCACTTGGTCTACTTAGGAGGTTGTTGTGTCCTAGCATATGTGCTGCTTCTTTTACTTTTCGTATTTTCCAGTGGTGTTCTCTGTCTATTATTTTA
The DNA here is from genome assembly GCF_001194135.2 of Octopus bimaculoides. Taxonomy (NCBI): domain Eukaryota; kingdom Metazoa; phylum Mollusca; class Cephalopoda; order Octopoda; family Octopodidae; genus Octopus; species Octopus bimaculoides. The sequence goes on along the minus strand of NC_068982.1, from coordinate 76,217,247 downwards.
ACTTCATCCCACAGGGGGAGGTGGTCTCCATTTTTCCATACATGATTAGCTATACCCGATTTATCAATATCTCCTCGTGTCACAGCTTTGCGATGTTCGTCTACACTTATTTTGAGGGGGTGGCATGCTTCGCCTTTGTATAACCTACCACAGCTGCATAGGATGGAGTACACGCAGTTTTTGATCATATTCTCTTCTATTGGTAGTTTTACTCGAAGAAGATATTTGCGAAGTGTTGTATCAATCTTGAATACTGTCCTGAGTGCGGGCTACTAACCCCAAGATTCCAAGTTCGATTCTAGGCAGTGACCAGCCGAAATGTTGTGTTAACAACAAACAAGATGAGGACAAATATCCGTCAAATATAAATAATGTACATAATTCCTCATATCTTAAATATAGAACTGGAATAACAGTAATAATAATAATAAATAATTTCAAATTTTTGCAACGCGGGAAGCTTGGGGGAGTGGATTAAGTCGATTGCATCGACCCCAGTGCTAACGATTCTGCACGCTAATGATTCTGCCAGCTCGCCGCCTCATTGATAGCAATAATAATAGCATCATCATCATCATCAACAACATCAACAACAACAACAATAATAATAATAATAATAATAATAATAATAATAATAATAATAATAATAATAATAATAATACTTCTTAAACATTCACTTGAACAAAACTGTACAAATCCAAATATATGGTACCCTAGGCATAACACCTACATGAACTTCTAACTTGTTGTCTCTTGAGGTCTCTGGGTGAGACTTGGATCCAACTTGTACAAATGCAAAACAAAAGTCAAACATAAAATAATAATAATAAAATATTCAGACAAATACATAACAAAAACACCAGGACTTACAAATATATATAACATACAGAAAATTGCACTACTGGGCACTGCACACATCCTACGCAAAACACTTTCAATACAGTAACCATAAGAGCATCACAGCAAACCACAGCATATACCCAAGGCACACAGAGCTGCACTCGGTAGTGAAGTGAAAGCACGTTATAAAAATAAAACTACTGAACAATAATAATAATAATAATAATAATAATAATGAGAGAACAGCTCCGGGTTAAATAACACAAAGGACGTACACCAAGAAACTCTTTCCACAGAACGAATTTGATCCAACAACTTCGACGATACAGAAAGTAAACTTTGCAATAAATCTCAGGGAAATGTTCATTTTAAGCAAATCAACTTGAAAAAAAAATAGAGGAAAATTATTGTTAGATGAAGCATAGTTTCTTCTCTGCACCTCTCAGAATCACACGTGCGAAATGTCGAAATCAACATCAGAAACCTCGGGATAAATTCGCTATATGCACAGTAAGTACGTAAATTAATTAGTTACGTATACATCCAACTGTTTATACGTACATGCATACATGTTAATACTTATGCACCAGATAAATAATGGTAACACAATACACACAAACGCATACAAATGATGCATCTTAAACGAAACGAAACAAAATAACAATAAAACAACTTTACACTAACAAACACAAAAGATGCAAATAATCACTGAATTTAAATCACCACTAAACTGTCATGCCCGGAGATATATCTGCAAAAAAAAACAAAAATAGAAATAGAGGCGAATTTCGTTCTGTAAGCGGTATGCGATTACAATATGAGAAAAATAAAGCGGAAGTACGAGCTGACGTCAGAACACTAGTTTTCTGAAATAGTACAGAACTTAAACAAAAAGGTCCAGGTCAAAGCAGCGCATATACTCCACTTTGTAAAACGATTTAGGTTCTCCAAAGATAATAGCATGATTAAAATTAATCCAAAGAGTTTCTATAGGTATAGAAAAGGAGGAAAAGGAGACTACAAAATAAAGTGAGTGCATTAAGACAAGATCTGAGTAGAATAGAAGCCTGGAAAACAAACAAGTTAGGAAACACAAGATGCAAACCTTCCCTCGAGAAAAGATACTTAGTCAAAGAGAAAGGACTTGGGACAGTAATAGTATCAGGCAAGCTCTCCAGATATCAGAAAAGAATAGATCAGTATCAATAGAACAGATTATTTGAGACAGACCAGAGGAAATTTTATAACCAAATAAATAGTGGAGAACGAAGTACTGAAGATGAGAAATCTAATGCAGAGGAAGCTAGAAAGTTCTGGAGTAATATTTGGGATAAGCCAGTCAATTATAATGGAGATGCAGTATGGTTAAAGAAAGCGAGGGAAGAATTAGTGAGTGAGAAGCAGCCAGATCCAAGATTAGTACATTAATGAATAAAGTGTAAGGAAAAATACCGAATTGGAAGGGACCAGGACCAGATTTAGTTCAAGAATACTGGTTAAAGAAATTTAGTAGTTTACATGGGAGTCTGAGGGAACAACTTCAGGATTGCCTTAATGGGGAAATAATACCAGATTGGATGACTAGAGGGAGAACAATAATCATTATGAAAGATAAGAGCAAGAGTAATACAGCTAACAACTATAGACCAATTACTCGCTTACCATCAGTGTGGAAGCTGTTAACAGGAATGCTTTCAGAGAGCATTTACAAGCACCTTGACAACCAGAATTTACTGCAAGAAGAACAGAAAGGTTGTAGGAAGAAGGCTAGAGGAACGCATGATCTATTATATATAGACAAAGCTGTTCTAAATGAAGTAAAAGCTAAAAGGAGAAAAAAATTAACAATAGCATGGATAGACTATAGGAAAGCCTATGACATGATGTCACACTCATGGATAAGTAAATGTTTGAGTATATTCAGTATAGCAGACAACATAAGAGAATTTAATTAGCTGTAGCATGAATAAATTGAAAGTAGATCTCTTCTCAGGTAACACACTCTTAGGGAAAGTTAATATCAAAAGAGGTATTTTCCAGATGATCTCGTTGTCCCCTTTAATATTTGTTTTATGCTTGATCCCGCTCAGTTTAGTATTAAGGAAGGCAAACGTAGGGTATCAGTTCAGAAATAGTAATGGAAAAATTAACAATTTGCTCTACATGGATGATCTGAAGCCTTTTAGCAAGAATGAAAAAGAAATACATTCCTTAATACAAACTGTGAGACTCTTCAGCAAAGATATAGGCATGGAATTTGGCATAGATAAGTGTGCAATATTAGTCATGAGAAAGGAACAGGTAATCAACAGCGAATGAATCCAATTACCACATGGCCAGACATTAAAATCATTGAAAGGAGGAGAGAGCTATGAGTATTAGTATTTCTGTACTAACTACCGAAATGAAAACGAAAATTGAGAAGGAGTACATCAAAAGGGTGAGGAAGCTAATGAAGTCAAAATTAAATGATCCAAATCTAGTGAACGCTGTAAATACTTGGGCAGTATCATTACTTAGATACGCGGCAGCTTTTGTAGATTCGGCAAAAACTAAATTAGCAAAGCTAGATAGAAGAACTAGGAAGGAATTCAATATAAATGGAGGACTCCACCCAAAGGCAAGAGTAGTAAGATTATACCTACCAAGAAAGGAAGGCGGAGGAGGGTTAATATCAGTAGAAGACTGTTAGCTAGAGTTAGCTAGAGTAGATATAGACTCCTATGTAGGTAATAGAGAAGAAAGTTTATTAAAAGCTGCTAGAGTCACAGCAAGACATAAGGAAACCAAAAAGACAAACGAAATTAAAAACCAGAAAAAAAGTACAGAAATTATCTGACTGGCAGAAGAAGGCGTTGCATGGTAGGTTCCTAAAGATAGTTTCAGCAAATAGTAGTAGTGAGACATGGTTATGGTTTCAGAAAGAAAAGTTGAAGACGAAGACAGAAAGTGTGTTAGTAGCTGCACAAGATCGAGCATTAAGGACTAATTGGATAAAAGCCAAGATAGACAAAAACTATGTACATTCCCAATGTAGATTATGCAAATCAAGAGAGGAAAGCGTAACTCATAAGTGAATGTAGCATGACAGAAAGAATACAAAGACATGACAATCTAGAGAGCGCAATCCACTGGGAGCTATGTAGAAAGCTAGGATTTGAACATAGTGATAAACGGTATGAACATGAATCTGGTAAAGTACTAGAAAGTAAGAAATACAAGATGTTGTGGGACTTTAACATTCAGACTGACGCAGTAATAGAAGCTAGAACGCCTGATTTGCTAGTAGTAGATAAAGAGAATAGAAAATGCCAGATAATTGACTTTACAGATCCAGATGATACAAAAATAAATATGAGAAGTATAGAAAAATAGCAAACTACCAGAACTTAGCAATTTAATTACAGAGACTATGAAAAGTGTGGGTAAAATGTATTCCAATAGTTATAGGTGCATTGGGAACTATTCTTAAAAATCTGAACAAATGGATAGAGGAAATAGGCATAAAACCCAGTTTAGTACAGCTCAAGAAAACAGTGTTATTAGGAACAATTAGAATAATTTGAAGGGTTCTTAGCACCTAAGGTTACTTGTTGTAACTCAATAGGATGGTTCTTGGCATCTAAGGCTACTTGTTGTAGCCCGATTAAAAATAATAATAATAATAATAATAATAATAATAATAATAATAATAATAATAATAATAATAATAATAATGCCACATGAGTAGAAGGGTTGCAAGCAGAAGTGCAGAGGTACCAAGGATCAACTCCTGATAGACAAAACTGTACTTAGAGACTGCAAGAGGAGGAAAAGTAACTTAGCCATGTCATGAATCGACTATCATAAGGCGTACGATATGATTCCACATTCTTGAATTATGGAGTGTATGAACCTATTTGGTATTGCATCGAATATTAAGCGATTACTTGAAAAAAGTATGGCGAATTGGAGGACGGACCTGACAGCATATAGAAGAAATTTAAGGACAATAGAAATCAGGAGAGGCATCTTCCAAGGGGACTGCCTGTCCCCAGTGATCTTTGTACTGTGCTTGATACCACTAACACTGATTTTGAGGAAAGCAAAGGCTGGGTATGTATTCAAGAGTCGCCAACAAAAAGTCAACCATTTGTTATTCATAGATGACCTCAAACTTTATGGTGAGGATGAAGCCCAAGTCAGTTCCCTCGTTGATATGGTGTATATCTTCAGTGCTGATATTGGAAAGAGGTTCGGACTGAGAAAGTGTAGTGTTTTAGTCTTGAAGAGAGGCAAAATCAAATGTATGGACGGGCTAACGATACCGTCGGGGGAGGTTCTGAAGCAGATAGAAGAGACGGGCTATAAGTACTTGGGGATTTGGGAAATGGATAAATTGATGGAGAAAGAAATGACAGAAAAACTTAAAGTGGAGTACTTGCGCAGACTGAGACGGATCCTAAAGTCGAAATTAAATGGACGGAAGAAGCTATCAACACCTGGGCAGTTTCACTCCTTAGGTATGGAGCAGGGGTAATCGCATGGACAGTAGACGAACTAAACAGCTTAGACAGAAAGACAAGGAAGTTGCAAACTAGATATGGGATACTCCACCCAAAAAGTGACACAGACAGATTTATGTACTAAGAAAGAGAGAGGGAAGAGGACTTATTGGACGAGAACACAGCATTATATCAGAAGAGGTGGAAGAGGACTTTTTGGATGCGAACACATCATTAGATCAGAAGAAAACAACATAGCATGGTACGTAAAAAATGCCACAGAACCGCTATTATTAGAAGTAAGAAGGTCAGGCTTGTGTAGGATGAAAGATTGCAAAGATAAAGCACTATACAAGAAATTGAAAACGAATGAAACTGAAAATAGGTGGGTAAAGAAAAGAATGCATGGTCAATATCATAGGGATGTTGAAGATAAGACAGACAGAGGAAAAAGATGGCTGTGGATAACTAAAAGTGATTTAAAACCGGAAACGGAGGCTCTAATCTGTGCTGCCCAAGAGCAAGCACTAAGAACAAACTACATAAAATACAGAATAGACAACACAGCAGAAAGTGATAAATGGAGAATTTGTGGAGAAAACGGTAAAACTGTTTGGCATATTACCAGCCAGTGTACGCCACTAGCCCAGAAGGAATTACTCCGAGGTTGACTTTGCCGTTCATCTTTTCGGGGTCGATAAATTAAGTACCAGTTACGCACTGGGGTCGATGTAATCGACTTAATCTTCTTGTCTGTTTTTGTTTGTCTCCTCTATGTTTAGCGCCTTGTGGGCAATAAAGAAATATGGAATGTAAGAGACGACACGACAATATAGCCAGGCTTGTCCATTGGACACTTTGCAACAAGTATGGGCTTGACTGAGCAAAAAATTGGTAAGACCACAAACCTGAAGGCATCGTTGAAGGGATTTTATGATTTAGTACGACCATGAGATAGAGAATAGGAAGCCGGATATAGTCTTAATTGAGAAAGAAAACAAACTATGCTGGATCATAGATATAGTATGCCCAGCTGACAACAAGGTATGCGATAAGGAAGAAAGAAAACACGAGAGATATGATAGGTTAGCTTGGAAAGTTAAGCAGTTATGGTCGATGAAAAAGGTAGCAGTAGTACCAATAATCGTTGGAGCCCTGAGAACAGTGAGCAAAAATCTCGAGAAGTACGTGGAACAAATAGGGGCTGCAATAAGGGTGGAGCACTTGCAGAAACAGCACTGCTTGGAACCGCCCGAATACTCCGCAAGGTGCTCGAAAAATAAGTGTTACCTTAGTTCACTGGTAGTGAACAGCTGACAGTGTAATACATCTCCAGCGTTAGAAGCTGTGCAAAGTGGAGGAGGAGGAGGAGGAGGAGGAGGAGGAGGAGAAGAAGAAGAAGAAGAAGAAGAAGAAGAAGAAGAAGAAGAAGAAGAAGAAGAAGAAGTAGAAGAAGAAGAAGAAGAAGAACTGGGTCCCACTTGCAAGGTCCAGTGCTGTTTATCTTGATATGAGATACCATGTCGCGTAAATATGGTTGTAATGCATGTGCCTGGTGTACCCTTATCAGACGGGTAGTCATGATGGGTATATTGGGCTTCGTATATTTTACACCAGTGTCACTTTGATGGTATGCACTGCTCTCTCACTCAATAATAATTCTATGTTGGTTGTCATAGATTATCTTTTATAACCGCTAAGTGCTTTTGTATTTGTATGTGAGTACGTTTGTATATGACTGTGCTTTCTGTGTTCATATATGCGTGTACTTTTATGTGTACTGATGTGTACAAGTTTGTGTATTTGTATGAGTACAGGTGTGTGTGGATATATAAGAGTATAATTATAATTATGTATATGTGGGTGGGTATATATGAGTTTGTATATGAATTTGTGAGTACGCTCGGAAGTATATAAATATGTGTTTGTGTGAGTGCGTGTATCTGTACTCAGTATATATGCATCCATACAAGCGTGTACATGTATACACACACGCACACCAACTTAAATATATAAGTACAGACGTATTCATGCATGTTCGTATATTTTTGCATGTGTTCTTATTAGTGTATATAAATGTGTGTGTATGTGTGTGTGTGCGCGCATGCGTGTGTGCAAACGGCAACATCCGACTTCTTCGTAATAAAGAATGCTATCCACTTTCATGCGTTTCCTGTTTAAGAATGTTTTTAACCAATGTTATCTTTACGATAATTCACTGCATCTAAAATAATATATATATATATATTTATTTATTTATTTATTTATTTATTTATTTATTTATGGGTTTCAGCCAAGTGGCTGTGGTCATGCTGGCGCACCACCGTGATTTTCTGTCTTTATGCTTTGCTCTCTTCACGTTCCTTGCATGGCTCTTCTCCTGCACCTGATATAGTCCAAT
>NC_068982.1:76204608-76205041 GCF_001194135.2 Octopus bimaculoides | reverse complement strand
GTGTGTGTGTGTGTGTGTGTGTGTGTGTGTGTGTGTGTGTGTGTGTGTGTGTGTGAGTGTGTGGTAAGTAGCTTGCTTACCAGCCATATGGTTTCGGGTTCAGACCCACTGCATAACACCTTGGGCAAGTACCTTGTACTATAGCCTCAGCCCAATCAAAACCTTGTGAGTCGATTTGGTAGACGGAAACTGAAAGAAGCCCGTCATTCATATATATATATGTGTGTGTGAGTGTGTGTTTGTGTTTGTCCCCCACCATCGCTTGACAACCGATGGTGATGTTTAAATCCCGTAACTTAGCAGTTCGGCAAAAGATACCGATACAATAAGTCCTGGGGTCGATTTGACCGACCAAAGGTGGTGCTCCAGCATGGCCGCAGTCAAATAACTGAAACAAATAAAAGAATGTATATATAAATAAATAAATATATAT
>NC_068982.1:76200098-76204568 GCF_001194135.2 Octopus bimaculoides | reverse complement strand
ATATATATATATATATATACATGGTCACACACATATATTACTTTTAAAGGTTTTCCTTTCTCGCTCTCTCACACACTCACTCACACTCTCTCCACTCTCTCCTCTCTCCCCTTCTTTCTCTCTCTCTTTTCTCTCTCTCTCTCTCTCTCTCTCTCTCTCTTCATATATGTTTGCATCTCTGTATGTCTGTATACATATATATATATGTGTGTGTGTGTGTGTGTGGGTGTACGTACACATATGTATACGTACATTTACATCTACATATAGGTCTCTAAATAGGCGGTATACTTCAAAGAAAACATCATCATTATGCGATGATATCAACGAAGACATACAACCACAATCACAACCAAAAACTACTTACCGGTAAGTATATACAAGCAGGTACTGCTATATTCCAATAGCTTATGCGACCATTCACACAGAAGCCATTGAAAGGCAGCTGTTAGAAAAGGATCAACTGGAAAACGTTATATATTTAGTCTTCGAAGTCTTCATACAATAAAAGTACATTGATATATCTCCGTTACTGTTGTTGGCCACACTTACATGTCGTCACCTTGCATTCTTGTCGGTTTTATTTTAATTTCTGCCGACTATATAAAATAGGTGAAATAAATATATAATAATGGTTGAGCAAACTTTGTATCATTATTCCTTTACCTCTCTCTCTTTCTTTCTTTCACACACACACACGCACACCCTTTCTCTCGCTTTTTCTCTCTCTCTCTCTCTTTCTCTCTTTCTTTCACTCTCTCTCTCTCTCTCTCTCTCTCTCTCTCTTTCTCTGTCTCTCACATTCTCTCTCTGTTTTCTCTCTTTCACTCTCTTTTGCTCCTTCTTTCTCTACCTGTCATTCTCTCTCTCTTTCTCTCTCACGCACACACTCTCTCTCTTACTCTCTCTCTCTCTCTCTCTCTCTCTCTCTCTCTCTCTCTCTCTCTCTCTCTCTCTCTCTCTCTCTCTCTCTCTCTCTCTCTCTTGCCTGTCACCTGTAGTAGAACTTTTCTTTGTATGATGAGAAATCTTCAACGTTATTTCGATCCTTCTTGAGATTCCACACCAAAAGCATTGGCACAACCATGACTACTTATATTTCAAAATATAAATACCGTTGATAGTTCTGATGTGGTGGATCTTATTCTAGTCTTTTCGCTATTTTCTTATTGTTGTTTATTTCAATTTTTCTCTGTAGTATTTATTCTTTCGTTTATAACCACACCGCTCTCTTCTCCCATGGAGTGTCGAGTTATCCTCTTCAACAATTTCCACCTTTCAGTTCGCTGTAGAGCACTATCAGAGTGATCTTTGTATCCTCTATAAGAACCACGTCTCGCATCATGGAAATATTATTCCTAAAGGATAGACTCAACATTAATCAAATTTAGACCTGCAGGACTTCTTGGTACGAGGTGTGGTTTCACCAAATATCTGTGGTTATTTATTAAATCTAACTATTACAGGAATTATGTTTCCTCAATGCTCATTGCACATGACCAGTTTTTCTCGTTTTTTTTCACTTTCAGACAAACAGCAAAGTTCGAAATATTAGATCCTACATTCTTCGTGGAAATTAAACTTATCAAATTTCCTGTCGAACACTCTCATGAATATACAACCTAAATTCTTTATCATTTTCAGTTCTTCGATAGAGAAAACATAATCATCCAAAACTCAAAAAAAAATAATCCTCAGCCCAATTATGAAGTGACTAAAAGAGACACAACAAGGTAGAAATACCACAGTATCTCGAAATCTTCTTATATCAATGAATCGAGTGTCTTATGAACACACATTCATCTAAAGGGAGAAGGTGATCTCCGGAGACGAAATACAACAGCGATTAACAAATTCACGTTTGAATCTGCTGGAACGTATTACGAATAAATATATACGACATAGTTATATTCAATATAATCAGAGCGCCCAATTGCAGCAATTAAATTAAATTAAAACAGCCTCCTGGTTATCATACTTAAGTATGATGCATAATTAGCTTAAATATTACAAAACCTCGCTGAGGGTTAAATTGTAGTGTGAACAGATTCTTTCTATGCTATTCAAGAGTGGAAAATAAAGTGAAGGGGTTTCTCAGAGACCATTCATCGGTTTGTTGACCAATCCTCAGAGAAGTCGAACTTGGTCTTCTTTAATCCTTTTCTGCCAGAATCAATAGGAATAAAGAATGATCTTTTTTTGCGAAAATAATAAGTTTAACAGGATACATGTAGAAAGTAGCATAAAAGTAAAACGAAGAAATGATAATTACATAGGAACCGAATACCTTATCGGCGGCAAATTATACAAAAGTAAATGTCCAGACATGTGATTACGCATTTCCAGAACCAATTAAACAGCAGAAGCATCGCTGAAAAATAGGCCTCACTCCTGACCCGTATAAAACAGTTAAATGTATCATAAATAACCCTTTTATACAAGCATCTTCACATCCCTCACACAACCAAAACCTGTAAACCCATTGCTTCAAATCTCAAAGTGCTTCACGACCGGATGTGCAGGACGAACAAGGCTTGGAGACATTCAAACAAGTGAGTAGTTTAATATAGCCGTTTCGGTCCGCTTCTTTTGGCGTCGCTGATTCGACGCTGACATATTTGACATCAGTTTTAATATTACTCATATTCTTTCCCTTCCTTCCAGTTTCTCTTTTCGTCTCTCTCTCCCCTTCCTCCCACTCTCTCTTTTCGCCTCTCTCTCCCTTCATCCCCCTCTCTCTCCCTTCATCCCCCTCTCTCTCCCTTCATCCCCCTCTCTCTACGAATGTGTGCAAACATATTTCTGTTTAGGAACATAAGAAGCGGGAATGTGTTTATGTTAATCGTGTTCTATTAATAAATTGTAATGTCTCTTTTTCTCCTTCTTTATCTTGTTCTCTTTACCACTCTCTCCCTATTTATCTTCCCTTTCTCCTTCTCTCCTTCTTTCTCTCTTTCTCGCTATCCCTCCTTCACTCTCTGTCTATATGTACATATTTCTGCGCTTGCATGCATATGTTTTGTGTTTACCTCCAATGCCAAAACAATTTCAGCATCCAGTCGGCCTTGCCAAATCGCCAGCGTCCAAACAGCCACGCTCAGTTGTCTCGTTCTTCTTTTACCATCCACCAGAACTCCAACATAAAAACTATTGGAAATACAAAAGTTGCTTTTCTTCTTTCAAGATATCCTGACCCCTAAATTACTTTGGAACACTTACCAAGATACCTTCTACAAACTTGCTGAATTCTTCAATGTATTACACTTCAACTAAACTCAACACCGAGATTGGTTAAATATATATTATATTTGAAAAATATAAACAGAAAACATTCTGTATAGATATAGATATAGTCTGTATAGATATAAACCTAATGTCACTCCATGCTGCCATGTTGGACAAAAATCAGCTATAGATAATCGTTCCTCATTCTTACTGACATAAAGGAATCAACACAATACCACGTATACATATATGAATATGAATATGAATATATATATGTGTTTGTGTGGGGTGTATGTATATATATATATATATTGTGTGTATCCACATACTTATATTCATATGTTTGTCCGTACGGGCAACTCTGGTTTATGCATTATCTGTATATTTGTGTGTAATACATATATATATAAAAATATAGCTGTATATGTGCACACACACACACACACACACACAGACACACACACACACACATATATATATATATATATATATATATATATATACATACACACACATACACACATATACACACACATACATACATACATACATACATGCATAAATACATACATACATACATACATACATACATACATACATACATATGCACGAATATATATGTGTGAGTGTTGTATTTATAGGAGTATGGCTATTATGCTGACACTAGGTCTAGATATTGACACAAACATTACAATAAGAATTCATATGCAGATGAAAATTTGAAGACAAAACAAAAAAAATAACACCGGCAACAATAGAACCAAAATAACAGAAAAAAATATATAAAATAGGAAAAAAATTCTGATGGAATCGTTTCATTGAGAACGCAGGGAGCCGAGTGCCAGAATATCTTTAGTGAACCATTATTAATCCTTTAAACATAAAAAAGAACCACTCTATCGCATAGATTTACAGATGAAACTTAGAGTTGATATACACTCAAACTACGATAACAATACCTCATTACATATTCAGAGTGCGTTTAGCATATGTGTGTGTATGTATGTATATATAAACATACATAGAGACGTATGTGTATATATACATATGCATATACATATATGTAAGTATATACATATACAGATATAATGTATGTATATGTATATGTACATTTATATGATTTACATATATGTATATATATATATATACATATATTATATTATGCATATATATATATATATATATATATATATATGTATGTATGTATGTATATGTGTATATATATATATATATATATATATATAT
>NC_068982.1:76198030-76198547 GCF_001194135.2 Octopus bimaculoides | reverse complement strand
ATATAGATATAGATATATATATATATATATATATATATAGTTTATACTCAAGCTGTCACCTTTCCTTTAATGCAACTAAACATTGGCTGTTTTCCCTTTCTTACTCTGTACTTACTTCTGTATAGAGTCTTGGCGGTAACGGGCGAATTATTTTAAACTTTCTTTTCCAACCGTTAATTTAGAAAACATCGTTGGTACTGGTATTGATATTGTTATTCTTACTGTCGTTGTTGTTGCTGTTGTCACCGTTATTGTTATGTTAATGTTGTTGATGCAGTTTCTCAAACAGATTTATAGATTCCTACAAACTGATGACACAGCAATGGCTGATATTGATGTGTCTGTAGTGTGCTATTATTTGTTGCTGTTGTTGTTACTATCGTTGTTCTGGTTATTATTATTATTATTATTATTATTATTATTATTATTATTATTATTATCATTATTATTATTATTATTATTATTATTAGTAGTAGTAGTAGTAGTAGTAGTAGTAGTAGTAGTAGTAGTAGCATTA
>NC_068982.1:76195791-76198020 GCF_001194135.2 Octopus bimaculoides | reverse complement strand
CGGTTGGTTGATCGGTCGGTCGGTCGGTCGGGTAGTCGGTTGGTTGATTGGTTGGTTGGTTGGTTGGTTGGTTGGTTGGTTGGTTGGTTGGTAGGCTGGTTGGTTGGTTGGTTGGTTGGTTGGTTGGTTTGTTGATTTCGCCAATCACGTTTTGCACCGTTTGCAGAAAACCAGCGAGATGTTTAATACTTATTAATGATTCAAATTTTGGCATGAGGCTAGCAATGTAACATAACACAACATAATATAATATAATATAATATAATATAATATAATATAATATAATATAATATGATATAATATAATATAATATAATACAATACGTTATATTACTTTACTAGTATGTAGTGATATAATATAGGTAGTATGTTACGGTGTAGCTCCTTCTGTAATGGTGTAGCGTAGAAGTCGAGTGTTTTGTAATCTAATGATTGCTTCCAATAATATCATATTTCCAGTAAATGTTAGTTTCCGAATCAATGTTACCAATTATTCTGATATTCGAATATTCCAATATTCGATATTCCAATATTCCATTTCCAATCTTTGTTGTTTCGACTGTCCATATTTCAAGAAGGAATTCTTTTTTCATTCAGGACTGCGTGAACAGGGGAAACATGAAGAGATTTTAAGAACTGGTGGGCTAAGGGAATGTTTGCCTTTTCAGTTCTTTTGAAATGTTTGTTGTTGTCTTTGCTACAATTTTTAGTTACGTTACTCAGATTTGTGTGGAAGAAAGGGTTTTTGAAGAAAAGTTTGAAAATGATAATCAGGTACTTTAAACTTCGACGTAATTAGAAGAACGTAGTTAGTGCTAGAGAACGTATAGCTGTTAAAGTATATATTTTACTTTGGTACATCTGTCTATTTGAGAATGTATGTATGCATATATATGCGTAACTATGAACAATTAAAATCAAGATGTACAAGGATTTAAAAAATACGGTATTACTTTAACGCTTTAATAGAAAGCGAAAGTGTCATAACGTTTCGGGTGTTAGTCCTTGATTAAAATTAAGAGAGAAGAATAGAGGAAAAGAAAAAAGGCGAGCAGTTTCGGGATTGCGGTTGCAGCTTTCTTCTTTAACATAACAATATCCCACAATGCATTGATACCAACCTTTGGGATACCAGAATTGATACCAGCCTTTGGGATACTTGATCAGACTTTCGATAAAATCCGCGTCATAGACATTAAAACACTGAGAATCCTGTTTTTAACTAAAAGTTTTCACAGAAACAGTGATATCGATAACCTCTATCTCAGAAGAAAAGAGGACTTTAGATCAGTGCAGATAGACTTTGAGTGCTGCATGGTACCACTGAGACAGTATCTGCTAAACAGCGACAGCAAAAATGAATACATCAACCAAGTGCTTAAAAATGTAGAGAATAACATTTTCAAGGTCGGTAGTAAACTCCAAGAAACTTCCGACCCTCTCTCATGTGAGCCGGAAGTGCAAGATTAACGTACCTCAGCAAAGACTAAGAAGAGAAACACCTTGTTATCTGTAAACTTAGGGAGAATGATAACTTTAACATGAATTATAACTTTCCTTAGATTTTTGCTGCTGCGTCATGTCACATCTTGAAAGTTATGATTTTGCGATTCAAGAGCTAGAGACAACTACGAAACATCTGATGAACAAAAGAGACAGTGAAGCTCTAAACCATGAGATTCAACCGGAAACATCTTTATGTCATATTTCTGTACACAATATTACACATGTTATCAGTAGCTGCCCCAAAATGTCATCAACCTCCTATTGTGTACAACCTCCTATTGTGATATGATGTTAAAACAATATGCAATACCATTCGCTGGTAAGTTTGCGCAGTGATAAATATAGACAATGCTCATGCCATTGATTACTTGCGAATTCAGTTCCACTATGCAGTTACTATGGTAAATGTCTTTTAATATGGCTCGGGGCCATCTAATTGAGACACGTTTGTTCTTTTCTCTCTCCATTTTTTTTCTTCCTGGTCTCTACTTTCTTTAGAAGAGCGTATGCTCGAAATGTAAAAGATTTCTCCTATTTTTCCTGGATGTAAACCTAATACACAGTTTTTTTACCTCATCTTCGCGTCTTTTTTTTCATTTTTGCACCAAATATAGATATATATATATATACATATTCATATACATACATATCTATCTATCTATATATATATGTGTGTGTGTGTGTGTGTGTGTGTGTGTGTGTGTGTGTGTGTGTGTGTGTGTGT
>NC_068982.1:76194133-76195586 GCF_001194135.2 Octopus bimaculoides | reverse complement strand
GGACAATATCAAAGGACAAGATATAACACACAAAAGCAGGTAGGGTTATATTGATCAAAGGGGGACTCAATAATATTAAATGATATAATGAAGGCTATATAAATAGAAGTTAAAGAAATAAATAATGAATAAATAGAATCCCCAAGTGCGGGGCTGTCCACTTAGGGTAATTCAGAATTAATCCACCCCAAAAGATCCGGATTATTCTGCTATCCCCAAGGCATGGGAAATGCCCTCTTCCAGTTTCTTCCCTCCTGCTTAGAAAAGTATACTGAGAGTCCACCTTTTGATAAACACACTAGAAGGCAGCACCTCCCTCTCTACCCTCACCTTCCGCTTCAAATGGAATTTGAAAAATATGGAGCTTGACCAGATAGGAAAGCACCTGTCTTCAAATCTTTTCAACGGGTCCACTACACCTCTTTTGCCACAGCCACTATGCATCTCTAATAGGCGGTAGTACGCAACCGAGGCGATGTACGCATTCTCTATTTCCGCCCGGCCTTTAAAAGACAGTTTCCTTTCTGCCCATTTCTGGGTGAGCTTGGCCACCCTGACCAGTTCCTATCTACCTGGAGATCTGGTCGGAACCAGACTCCGAGCACTTTCACCGGACCCTCCGTCCAGAGGCAGAAATCGCCGCTAGTTAATATGGACTTACCTCTTCAAGAGTCTAGTTGCAACCCCACTTATTTGTCCTGATTTATGTGTTCCTGTACATACTTAATATTCTTTCAGTATAGTTTCAATCGTTTCTCTATCCCAAGAGTCAGTCACCATGGCAGTGATGTCGTTCAAGTATGCAGAAACAATTCTCCTGTGGCCTAGTTCTAGCGTGATACCTCTCAAATTCTCCAGCCAAAGGTTCTAATGCCAAAACATAAAAACGGGGAGAGGGGGCATCCTTGATGAACCAAGCATTCAATATGTATGCTGTTCCGTGGTGGTAAGATCAACAAAAGAGTACTGCATTTGGTGGGTGATAAATATTATTTAATAAACACAATATATGTTTTATATGTTACTATTAGTTTCATGTGTTGAGAGGATGCCAGTATTTTTTTTAACACGTCTGGTGTCCTAACCATGTGGCCAGTGCCTGATGATTGTGCTAGGACACTAGACGTGTTAAAAAATACTATCTGGCATGCTTTCAGCACATGAAACTAATAGTAGCGCATAAAAACATATATTGTTTATTTTTTATATATATATATATATATATATACAAGAATAAGGGCAGAGAATCGTCAATTAATAATAGAATTAACAATTAACAATTCTGCCAAGTAGTTCAGTATGAAAAAACCTTTATCGGTAAGACTATTTATCATTATAAATATACAGGGATTAGCAATTGAGTTGCTTCTCCAACATACTGAAAATTTAGAAATAGCAGTCAAAGAACTACTGATTCCAAACTACAAATTTTCTCTAAAGTGGATGGCGATAT
>NC_068982.1:76192757-76193863 GCF_001194135.2 Octopus bimaculoides | reverse complement strand
TATATATATGCACCTAAGTACATGTGCATATGTGCATATGTACGATGTCTGTATATGTGTGAACGTGTGTGTATGTGTGTGTGCACGCGCGGTTGGATGTCTGTGTGTATCTGTGTGTCGTAGCCTCGTGTGCGCATACCTTCTTAATTGTGCATACTCGTACAACACTGTCCATGACAGTGCTGTGTGTAATAACGATGCATACTTGCTTCGTTTTTAAAAAATTCTAAATTTCAAGAATTTCAGCCATCTCTCATTAAGATTATCTAAAGCTGAAATTAAAACTACACACACATGATTGTTATGTTATTCCTTTAGTCACAAATTAATGCTTTTAAATTATTTTACCATTTAAAACTATCATAGCAACATTTGTTCTAAACTTTTTCTTGTTTCATTATTTTCTATATTTATTTTTAATTTCATATTCTTTAGTGTTCTACCAATTGTCTGTCTGTGTGTATTCTATGAACACAATGAATATACAACCGAATGAACAAACTCCAAAACTATGCTGAAATTAATACCCTGTCTTAATCACACACGCCAAGCGTTCTAAACGATACCAATTTTAGACAAACATAATTTTCAACAAATGACTTTATTTTTATATGTATATTTTTTAAATATTCATCAATTTTTACTTTTAGCTTTAGTTTTCCTTCATATTAATATCTGTTTGTTCATGGGTGTATAGATGCTTTTTTGTTTACTTTTATTTTGGTTATTTGAGCGTTGTTAGTTCTGCACTAGAATTAAAAGTATGTAAGTATATGTATGTATGTATGTATGTATGTATGTATGTATGTATACAAATACACATATATATGTGTGTATGCGAGAGAGAGAGAGAGAGAGACAGACAGACAGATTACATACACATATATACATACATTACATATAATCTATATAAGTAAATGCATATATATATATATATATATATATATATATATACAGAGAGAGAGAGAGAGAGATCACATAGTTATAATAGCATATTTCATTATATTATGTTTTATTATATTATATATGTAGCCTGCAGTCATAAATTATAATTTGCACACAAGGCTATATGAAGATTATTTCGTTATATATATATATATATATAT
>NC_068982.1:76190561-76192027 GCF_001194135.2 Octopus bimaculoides | reverse complement strand
CTGGAAAAATTAACAATATAAACGTTTTAATTAGTCAAAGTATGAGCCATGAACATCTATGCATCTCTTCCATTGATCAACGAGATTATTTATGCCTCGTTGATAAAAACTTATTAGTTTTAATGCTGAGAAATCTTTGAAAGCTAATTCCACTTCTGGTTTGGACCTGAAAGTTTTATCACTTAAAAACATGTCTAAACGCTTTAAAAATGGTAGTCAGTGGGTGAAAGATCAGGAGAATATGGAGGATATGGTAAAGTCTCGCATTCCAAGTCTGTGAGTTTCTGCAGCGTCATTCTTGCAGCATGTGGCCTTAGATTATCGTGGAGCAGAATTGGGCCACGCCGATTTACCAATGCAAGTCTCAGTTTTTGCAAGTGAGTATGCATTTCAGCGAGTTGATTGCGATAAACTACTGCTGTAATGCTCTGATTGGCTTCCAGAAGCTGTAATAGACAACACCAATTGCAGACCACCAGACAGTCACTATAATCTTTTGCTGATGCAACTTTGGCTTTGGGAAATGTTTGGGAGACTTATCACGATCAAACCATTGACCTGATCGTTTACGGTTATCATAAAGGATCCTCTTTCTGTTACAAGTGACAATTTGGTCAAGAAAAAGATCATTGGTAATTTGCAGAAAGCGCATCGATCACACTTCAAAACGCCGAACTTTTTGATTTTCATTGAGCTCATGCGGTACCAATTTATAGAGCTTTTTCACCTTACCAATCTTCTGCAGATTGCGTGAGACCTTTGCAATACCGATACCAAGTGCCTGAGACATTTCTCTGACACTTTGACGTGGGTTTTGTTCAACAATTGAGGGCGCCTATAGATCAAGAATATTTTCTATGCGAAAAAAGTAGAAAATGTTTAAAGAGCATACATCAATTATTAAGTATGTTGAAATTCACCTAAGATATAATTAAAATACTATGATAAAATTGCATTTCAAAACACAACACTTAGAGCGGCCATTATTTTTGGAACAACCTAATATATTTCTCTTTCTGTTCGCAACTTATTTCCTAGTCTTCTACTAATCTCTTAATTTCTCGACATATTTTCTTGCCCCCACTCTCTTCTCACTCTCTCTCTCTCTCTCTCTTTCTTTCTCTTTCTTTCTCTCTCTATTTTTTTCACACACCCACACTCTCTCTCATGGTATTTGAATCTACCTTCTAGCAATGAAAATTTGTCTCGTACTTTATTTTTGTTTCATTTTCATAAAAGAAATATTTTGATACGTTCTTAAATACTTCGCCATTTTGTTTCTTGCATTTTTTCTTTCATTTTCAATCTTTTATTCTCCACTTTACATTTCAAGTATTTATTTATAAAGTTTCGAAAGCAAATTGAAAAAGTTTTGAGATGTAAACACCGAAAAAAAAAATCTATTGCTGAAAAAAAAATCAAAGAACTACTTCAAGAATACAAAATAAATTTGTTATTGTTTTACA
>NC_068982.1:76179836-76188190 GCF_001194135.2 Octopus bimaculoides | reverse complement strand
TGTGTGTGTGTGTGTGTGTGTATGTGTGTGTGTATGCACGGTTCTCTGCTAACATGAAATCCAGAACAACCAGTTGCACGGTCGGGTCTTCGGCGACTAAACCAACACCTTTACTAGATATGCCTGGTGAGGAAGGTTGCTACGAACCCAGCAAGACTAAAACAACTTGTCGAAAGGACAGATGAACCTAGTATTGGTTCAACTTGGTATCGGGCATGCTGGAAGAATACCGGGAGTGACATGCCCCTTAGTTTTTATTCAAGCATATCTCTAGGAGGTCACTCTGTTATCCAGATATCCAGGGAGGAACCTTGAATATTTTGGAGATCTTTTGCTTGCAATTGAAATTATGTTGCCCCCAGATTCCTGAGCCTGCGAACCATATTGGCACTGGGTATTTTGCCCTGCCTTGTTCTCTTGATCATGTCAGTAGGAAAGGGTCTGTGAGGTTCTGTGCAAGCCTTATTGTACCTAAAATTTTAGGTTGTGTTGTTACAATAACCTCATGCACGGGCATTACTTGCATTCTACATGGGCAACGGTCAGCAACGGTCTTCCTCTGTCACGAGTGGACAGCCATAATCATGTATGTGTGTGTGTATTTATATACATGCATATACATGTAAGTATATATGCATATATAATTATATATATATATACATATATATATATACATGCATGCATACATATGTATGTATATGTATATTAATGTGTGTATTTATATCAAGTGGTATATAAAAACAATTATCATTGAACCAACTGATTATTTAATACATTTTAGCAGACTATTTATTAAGTTATACGTGGAAAATACAGACAATGAGTTCGAAGCTTCGGTTTTCTCGTCTTCCATTTTTGTTTTAAGTATGCAATTCCCGAGGCCATAAATGTATTTAAGTCCCTTCTTTGGCTGCTGGTGATAATGTAGGACAATAGCCATGCTGATGAATCCTATTGAGATAAAATTACATGTCCATGATTGTCCTCTTATCTCCAGAAAATAAGCATAATTATTTCCTTAACGGCATGTCAGCATTTGAGAAATTCGTGATTCATAAGATTATCTTCTCTTTCTATGTGGAGCTGGTTCTAATTGCCATTTGGTAAATTTGATAAATCCTCATGTGATACAGATAATTTTAATAAACCAGGTATTTCTGTTGCATGGTATTTGTTATACCTGTATCTCTCTCTCTCCCTTCCCCTGTGTGTATGTGTGTGTGTATGTGTGTGTGTGTGTGTGTGTGTGTGTGTGTGTGTGTGCGTGTGTGTGTGTGTGTGTGTGTGTGTATGTG
Source organism: Octopus bimaculoides (assembly GCF_001194135.2). Taxonomy (NCBI): domain Eukaryota; kingdom Metazoa; phylum Mollusca; class Cephalopoda; order Octopoda; family Octopodidae; genus Octopus; species Octopus bimaculoides. Next base: position 76,186,895 of record NC_068982.1, on the reverse strand, counting down.
TGTGTGTGTGTTGGTTTGACGAGTGGTTTATCAGCTTGGAAGTAGCAAGTCATGTTACTCATATGCGGAATATTCACCTACGATAGACCTATGTGCTTAAGAGAGTGTAGGAGGTAACCAGATATATCTCTCATTCACTTAACTCTTCGAAAAATAGAATTGAAAACACATGAACATTTAGATCATAGTTGATTCAGTATAGGATTATCACAGGATCAGGCACCACAGAATCTAGTAAACTTGTTACGCTTCATTGAATGGAGAGTCTCAAAAAACAACTGAAAGAATTCATAAAATTCGCTAACTCTTTTCATCAGTAATCAAATTTACTAGCAATGTTACAGTTTTGATCCTCGATCCACACACAGAAAAGAAAAGTTTATATTATTTGACCTATACAGCAAAACACAAATGCAGAATTTCCACTCACTACACAATTTCAGTGAAATTTTTAAAAAGATCTTCAAACTAACTCAAATAATTGGTTCCACAACAGTACAATCAAAACTCGAAACGCTGAAATTGTGTAGAGATTAAGTATCGGAGTTTTTAATAATAAACATTTAAGAGGTTGTTCTCTATAATTAAATAGAGGAAAACTCACAAAAATGCACTCCTGACATGAAAGCATACACAATACCATCAGTCGCCGTGATATTTAAAACATAATAGGCAAAATCACTGACATCGTCTTCGAAATATCTCCTGAGCTTACAGGGATCTGAAGGAATGAAAAGCATTATTTCTGTTATCCCTTTTAAGCAAATCAAACAGCTAACGGAACAGTGAAATCAGAATCAGGCTTAATAATTCTTGATTAAATAGTGCCTTCTGAAGTAGAACAACTGGAAAAGTTACATTAATTCTACACTGATTATTGAGAAAACCCCAGAAGTGTGTAATGTACCTGATAATACGGAGTTGGAGTAATTTGCGCTGATTAATTGCTGAATCTCCTGGGATTTACGGTTTGTATAGAACGCGCAGCGGACTGAACATATTCGGACTCCTATCTTCCTCAATTGACATTCTGTTAGCCAGGTTTATGGCATGGAATGCGGACTGAGATTTCTGCTTGTATTTCTTCAGTCTCTACTATGTATGTATGTATGTATGTATGTATGTATGTAAAGTTATTGAGAAACTACAAAAATCTAGAAGTACGATAAGTAGAACAGTTCTTAAAGCATTGCAGATGTCTCATTGAAACCAATAACTATCAAGGTTCGATTCAATGAAATCCTTACAAACAAAAGATTTGCACTTAAAATACTGGAAAACTTAAGTGATCTGCCAGAGAGTTACACTTTTTGTAAGCCGGGTCTACGATCAGATTTTCTGATTCTAGTTGAAACCCCAACAATTCATTTCGTGAAAGGCGTTAAACTCTCCAACACTCCATTCCCCGCTTTACAGTATAATAGATAAAAGATAGAAATGCTCAATGTCATTTTCTAATTTCATATTTTTTCTTTTATTATTGGTATGTTTGTTTGTTTGTTTTGCTTTCTGTATTCCAACCAATCCATCTTTTGTTCGCCTCATATTCACTCTTTTGTATTCTCTCATGACTCACTACTTTCTCTGTCTCGCTCTCTGTCTATCTATCTATCTATCTATCTATCTATCTATCTACCTATCTATCTATCAGTCTGTCTGTCTGTCTAACTGTCTGTCTATCTATCTGTCTGTCTGCCTGCCTGTCTCTCTCTCTCTCTCTTTCTCTCTCTCTCTCTCTTTCTCTCTCTCTTTCTCTCTCTCTCTCTCTCTCTCTCTCTCTATATATATATATATATATATATATATATATATGCACATTTATGTATATTTCTATTATAATATATATGTATGCATGTATATATATATGACTGTATGTATATATATATATATATATATATATATGCAAATTAGTACGTTTGTGTACAGACACACATACACATTCATACATATATACATACATACATACATACATACATACATACATAACAATCTATCTTATTCTCTAGTTCATCCATAAATCGTATCCACCAAAATATTCTTACGTATTTACACATAAACGTAAGAGCAAGCATACGTCAATACACACGTACGTAGATACAATGCACACATTTACATCCATCCGGCCAACCAACTATACATCCATCCATCCATCTATCCATCCATCCATCCATACATACATACATACATACGTACATACATACATACGTACATACATACATACATACGTACGTACGTACGTACGTACTAAGCCATAAACTATATTGCCCCGCATTCGTAACAGACTCCTAAAATACATCGCATGGTAAAGTTCTACCTAGCAAGTAGTTAATTCTTACACAAGGTTTACTACACAACGTCTCTATTTACTCAAATAAAATTTATTCGCTTTTACCACAGTCTTCATAGGCAGAAAGAAGCATTTTCTTTTACTTATTACCATTATTATTAGTAGTATTCTTGTTTTACGTCTTATAATTTTTCTTTAACTTTTTTTATCTTACTTTTCGCATTTCTTTTTGGGTTCTTTTCTTTCTTTCTTTTTGTCCTTTTCTGCTTTTACCTCTTCAGATTTTCTTTTATTTATTAGAATGGTCTCCTGCTATGGTTCCTTCCATATCGAATATTCTCTTCGTTGTGAATCCATGCGAAAAGTGTATCAAAAACAAAAGATACAAATATAAAATGAAAATGAATATATATACAGATGGAAATATATATATACACAAACATATATACATGTATATAGATATGCATGCATACATACATATATATACATATACATGCATACATACATACATATATATACATATACATATATATATGTGTGTATGTATATGTGTGTGTATATATATATATATATATATATATATAATCATAATATTCCGTTTACCACTTCATCTATATTGAAGGAAAGTATCGATATATCGATTTATAGGTTGTCGGAAGGTAATGTTAAATGTGATAGAAAGTTAGACACAGTTTTACTGTGTGTATGTGTGTTCATGTATATCTGCATGTATGTACGTGTGTGCATGTATATGTACACGTATGTATGTGTGTATGTATATGTACAAGTATGAATGTGTATGTATCTATATGTACATGTATGTATGTGTGTATATATATCTATGTGTGTATGTATATAGTGTGTGTGTATATATATGTGTGCGCGCGCGCATAAGCAGAAATTATTATATGGGTGTCTATTTGTGAAAATCTTATTGTTCCGTGTGGTTGCAGATTTTCTTTCCTTTTATTTTAATTTTATTTACTATTGTTGCTTTTTTTATTCATTCAAAATTTTCATCTTGGTGCTTAACTTGAATCTAAGGTGAGTTTTGTTTTGTTTTACCTTTTTTTCTTTTTTTTTTCTTTTTTGCTATATTTTTGTGTGTATGGGAACGTAAAATTCAACGTAAACTCTGCTCGGATGTAAGTTTCCAATTTTGTCACATGGCCAGCAATTCTGAAGGCGGGAACAAGTTGATTACGTCGACTTTGATATATGGCTGATATTTTATTTTGTCGATCCCGCAAGGATGAAAGGCAAAGTTGACCTTTGTGGGTTTTGAACTCAGAATGTAAAGTCTCAGAAAAAGTGCCACTAACCTTTTCTGCCGATGCGCTACTGATTCTGCCAGCTCACCATCGATGTATATTAGATAAGACGGTTTCGAATTTCGGAATGAGGCCAGCATTTTCACCGAGGCGCTAATGATTCTCCTTCGTTGCTAGTAGTTTCAAATTTTGACACAAGACAAACAATTTATGGTTGAGAGGGTTAGTAAATTACATTGATCTTGATACTCTATTTTATCGACCCCGAAAGGATGAAAGGTAAAGTTGATTCCTTCGGTGTGTTTTGAACTCAGACAAATTAGTGTTAATTATTTTTTTTCCGGCGTGCTAAAGATTCTGCTTTCTCGCCACGTTTATCAGTTTGACAACATAAAGGTATCCTTTTCCCGTACAAGTGCAAGGTCAAAAAAATGTTTAAGGCGTGGGGCATAAGTGATCAAACGATCTTAGCCTTGGACTGTTAGTTTATCGATGACAAGTCAAACACGGCTGGAATCGAACTCAGAATACACAGTCTTATTACTACAGTAAATACTGTAAAAGCTATTGGATCTTCTGTTGCACCGATTGAGTCATTCAGCCTCCTTCTTCACAAAGATAATATCACAATTGCTTTCTGAGTGTGATGTACATTCCTTTCCCGCCAAAAATTAACAGCATAAATCAAACGATGTTCCATCGACTGATATTTGAAACTGGATGTCGTTATCGACTTGACTCATTCACAGATAACTTCATCTTTTACGGTGCTCAAAACATAATGTAAAAATAATGATTTTACAGAAAGTAACAGGGGCTGGAACCCAGTTTGTTAGAGAAGATTATAGTTTACTGAACTGTCCTATATTTTTTCAGTTAATCTATTTATTTTCTCTTTTTGGGTGTGAGCTTTCAAAACATTTTGACACAAAACTAAGTGCATTAAAAAACAAATTTAGCTCGGTGCTTTATCTTATCACCAATACCCGCTATATTTAACCAATCTATAAACCTTTCTATTATAGGCACAAGGCTTGAAATTTTGGGAAAGGGTACTAGTCGATTCCATTGATCGCAAGTGCTGGATTGGTACATATTTCACCGACCCCTAAAAGCAAAGTCGACTTCGGAGGAATTTTAACTCGGGATGTAAAGCCTGTCGAAATACCGCTATGTATTTTGCCCGGTGTGTTAACGTTTCTGCCAGCTAGCCGCCTTATTTAACCAATCAATGATAATCATATAGTTAAGTCGTGGCACTCCATCGGTTACGACGACAAGAGTTCCAGTTGATCCGATCAACTGAACAGCCTGTTCGTGAAATCTACGTGCAAGTGGTTGAACACTTCTACAGACACGTGTAACCTTAATGTAGTTCTCGTGGAGATTCAGTGTGACACAGAATGACAAGGCTGGCCCTTTGAAATACAGGTACAACAGAAACAGGAAGAAAGAGTGAGAGAAAGTTGTGATGAAAGAGTACAGCAGGGTTCTCCAACCTCACCCCTTGCCGGAGCCTCGTGGAACTTTGAGTGTTTTCGCTCAATAAACACTCACAACGCCCGGTCTGGGAATTGAAACCGCGATCCTACGACCGCGAGTCGGCTGCCCTAATCACTGGACCATTGTGCCTCCAAAAGGAGCACACCGTCGGTTACGACGACGAGGATCCCAGCTGATACGATCAATGGAACAGATTGCTTGTGAAATTAACGTGCAAGTAGCTGAGCACTCCACAGACACGTGGAGTTCACATGTAGTTCTAGGGGAGACTCAGCGTGACACAGAGTGGGACAAGTCTATCCCTTTGAAATACAGGTACTACTCATTTTTGCTAGCTGAGTGGACTGGAGCAACGTGAAATAAAGTGTCTTGCTCAAGGACACAACGCGTCGCCGGAAATTGAACTCACCACCTTACAATCGTGAGTCGAATGCCCTAACCACTAAGCCAAACGCCTTCACGATATATTTAAGTATTTAAGTAGGTACAAAGTCGGAAATTTGGAGGGAAGGATTCGTTAACTAAATCGACCCCTATATTTGACTGACATTTTATCCTCAACAAAAATCCTTGACTGGGATTTTATCCTCCACCTACAGAGAGGATAGAACATCCCTACGGGTGAGACAGCCTTACATTCCTCATCGTCGTGCCTTTTACATCTAGAGTGCCCGTAAACAATTTGGGAGGAAGAAGCAATTGACCCGTGAAGGGTTCGATATTTATCTTCTAGAATCCTTCAAACGTCCAAACACATTGTTGTTTAGGAATGCTCGGTTCTGCCACCTCCTACCCAACGTCTCACCTACAGTCGATATATTAATTGAGTCTTTATTCTTCAGGTTATATATTAAAATTAAGTAGGTGGTCGATGTTGGCTTGTGCCATCGTAAGTTAGGTACCATCGTTGAGTAGGCTACTCTTCACTCATTCCACACATTTCTTGTTTCGGGTTTTTATGCTTATTATTTGCTTGTTCGTTCTTTGTTTTGTTTTGTTTTTTTGTTTGTTTTTTTTTCGCCAAATCACATGCTTGCTGCACTTGTGTATAATGGTGACAGATTTACTGGAGGTAGAACTAAGTACGTCGTTCATATTTACATGTACATACATATATATGCCTATGCACATATATATGCATTTCTGTATGTATACATGAATGTATATATGTATATACGCGCATTATACGTATTGATATAGATATGCATATACATATTTAGATGTTAGTATATATGTGTGCGTATACATACACATATGCATATATATATATATATATATATATATATATATATTGATATATATAGAGAAAGACAGAGACAGACAGACAGAAGACAGACAGACAGGCAGACAGACAGACAGACAGACAGACAGACAGACAGATAGATAGATAGATAGATAGATAGATAGATAGATAGATAGATAGATGCTTGTATATATATATATTTGCATAGGTGTGTGTATATACATGTGTGTGGGTATGTATGTATTTATGTATGTAATCATGTATGTATGTATGTACGTATGCGCGTGTACGATTTTGTAAGTATACATAAATATATACATTATAAAAACTACCAAATTCTCTAGTATAATTAAACATTCATCAAACTCAATGAGCCTGTTACGTGAATGTAAATATAATTAAGTCTGACTGTGAAGCTGTTTGACTATAAAACCCAAGTTAACGAGAGTACGTGATGAGTAACGAGACTATTGTGATTTCCTGTATTATGTGATCGTCTGTAGCCCTGATGCACCCATCGCATGTTCTCTTCATTGAAGGTAATAGTAATCTTAATTTATTGGCCAATATTAATTAAAGTCATAATGTATTCGTCGCAGCAAGACTAAGCATGTTCCCATGTACATAATAGATTACATTAGAAGTGAAGCTAAGATACTTATTATACAACTATATATTTTGGTAGACACCCCCTTGTCTAAGTGTGTAGTGCGTGTGTGTGTGTGTGTGTGTGTGTGTGTGTGTGTGTGTGTGTG
>NC_068982.1:76175294-76178889 GCF_001194135.2 Octopus bimaculoides | reverse complement strand
TGTGTGTGTGTGTGTGTGTGTGTGTGTGTGTGTGTGTGTGTGTGTGTGTGTGTGTGTGTGTGTATGTGTGTGTGTGTGTGTTTGTGAGTATGTGCGTGTATTTAAAGCAACACTGAAAACGCTATCAGTGTTTATGCTTTATATAATACACCATCGTTTCAAAAGACTGATAGGCATCAATTACATGATTTTAGAGGCCAACTACGTGGCAAATGTACCTGGTCCTCTTCATTAGCATTAACTAAGGCTTGACAGAGCTGGAGCTTATATAAAACTTGTGCTAACAAAACATTTCTTATAAAGGCATAAACCAGAAAAAGTCCCAGAGAATCCCAAGTCCATACGCTAATACATTCAGATTGAAAGATCAAGGCTAATGGACCCGGTATTGTCAAAATTCCTGGAAATAAAGTGCCTCCTGATCTAAGTACCAATCTCTTTGGATAGTGCTATATCTCTCAAAGAAAGACTTGGAAATAAAGATAACTCTAATATAGGGAAAGTTGAAAATAGAAGTAATCCCGTCAATAATAGGTGCTTTAGGAAATATTTTTAAAAAGCATGCAGATAAATACAAGACTAGGAACCCAGAACTTATAGATATGTATAGCATATACATAAAAATACTGTTATGTGCGGCATACATGTTATGTAAAGTACTTTCAGTAAAATAGGAACAGTTAAACGAAAACAAGACACACATATCAGAGTATAGGTTACAGAGAAAACACGGAATGTAAATAAGAATACTGTATAATTATACAAATTTTGATACAAAGCCAGCAATTTTGGAGGGACGTGGGGGTGGGAGTGGGAGTGGGGGATTAGTCGATACCATCGACCACACAACTTGAGTGGCACTTTATTTTATCGAGCTCCGAAAGGATAAACTGCAAAGTTGATATCGGTGTTATTTGAACTAAGAACGTAAACAGCAGGAAGAAATACCGCGAAACATTTTGTCCGACTTGCTAATGATAATATTAGCGCAATAATAATAATAATAATAATAACAATAATGATGATGATGATGATGATGATGATGATGTTGATGATGATGATGATGATGATGATGATGATGATGGGGATAATGATAATGTTAATAATAATAATGATAATGACTGATAATGGTGATGATAAGAAGAGAAAAAGACCATCGATAATAATAGCAACACGAACAAGAAGAAGAAAAACAACAACAACTATAATAATAATAATAACAATAATAATAATAATAATAATAATAATAATAATAATAATAATAATAGCAACAGAGAAAAAAACCAATGACAATAGTTATTTGTACGTGGAAATAAGAAAACTGTAATCGTTAATAAAACAAAAATGTCTTCCCTTCCGGTTTGTGCTGAACAGTTGTGTTAAGATGTTCATTGTGTAGATAGATTGTTTACTTGAAACTTACACAGAACTTCATTATAACAACGACGATGACGACGACGACAGCAACAACAACAACAACAACAACAACAACAACAACAACGACGACAACGATAACGATAAAGTCTGCTGGTAATTCCTCGGTGTTATGCTACTACTGGTGATGATGATGACGACGACGACGATGTTGAGGATAATGATGATCATGATGATGATCATGATGATGACGACAACAATGATGGTGTGATGGTGATTATAATGCTGAAGAAATTTTTTATCGTCTGTTATGCTTCCTGTTCAGACGTAGCATTGATTCCGATACGACACCCAAAAACACATTTAATACGCCAACCACCACCATTAGCATACCACATCCACTGCCACTTCAACTATCATACTAGATCCACCGTCACAACTACTATCACTACATCAACCACCTCCACCACCACCACCACCACTACCAAACTACAACAACTACTTTCAACCACTACTACCACATCCAGCACCACCAAGCTACTACTGCCTGATCTACTACCACCACCATCACCACTACCATGGCAGCCCCTACCGCCACATCCACTACCACTGTTACTACTGTCACAACCACTATACCAACAACAACAGCATCTCCAGAATTTGGGTCGATGTAATAAGTACCTGTTGAGCACTGGTACCAATCCTGCCAGCAGACCGACAGAGTGATGGAGCGTCGGATAAAATACCTCGTGGTATTTGTTCTGATTCTCTGCACCAGGATTTCAAATCATTGAAGTCAACTTTGCTTTTCATCCTTTTGAGATCGATAAAATAGTACCAATACTTTTTACGAAAGAACATATTTATTCACTTTTATAAGTAAAGGGGTGATAGTGACGTTTCGGTTTACTCACTTTCATCAATCATTGTCTGATGAGTCAAATGGTTTCCAATAACTTTAAAATAATTTCTCCTTGGGTCTTGGCCTGTTTATTTCATTCCGCTTTCTTTTTATCAGCAGACTGGATGTGACACTTTCTCACCTCCAGTGAAAAGAACACACAGCAGACTATTCCTTTCAGCCTTTTATGATGAACTCCTGGTCTAAAACCAATTGTTAAGCCGACTGATATGAGAATATAGCATTGTATTTAGTTATATATACATACACGCACGTACGCATGCACGCGCACGCTCACACATACACGCACACACACACGCACTCACATATACATACACATACACTCACACACACATACACACACACATATATATGTACTCATACATACATACATACATACATACATACATACATGCATACATGCAAACATACATGTGTGTATATGTGTGTGTGTATGTGTGTGTGTGTGTGTGTGTGTGGGTGTGTGTGTGTGTGTGTGTGTGTGTGTGTGTAGTTCTGAAAATGCATGTCGTTCGAGATGTGCAAAATATTTACAGTTTAATATTCAAGATTTCATATACGAGGGTACTTTTGTATGCTGCCCAATACAAATTCTACGACGCAAAGATCTCAGAATTTTGTTAATGGTTGTTAGGGATTCGCAATACTTTCCTTTTTCATTTATTCTAGTTTACCTAATATATATTGCTATTCAATATAAGGTTTGTTGAATCAAGCTGCTACTCCTTTCTTCCCCTACCCCTCTTCTTGGATTCCATGTGTTTTCAACTACTGAATCTTTTTCGTTTGCGTTTCTAGTAATATATTCACATAATATTTATAGGGCACAGTTATTATTGACCTTAATATGAATTTTCTTTTACTACAATATACAATGTACGTCTCTTTTCTTATTTTTCTTTTTATTCTTAACGTCAGTTTTAAATTTGAAAAGGTAAAATATCTTTTATGATTCTTTTCAAGTGAATAAACAAGTGTTTATTCGTTTATAATATCATTGAATCAACAGGAAACTCGGAAATAAGGGAAAATATTATCTTTAGAGGTATGAGATTTATAAGGATTATTTTCTTTCAGAAAAGCTACAGGTGAGTTTTTGACGATGAAATGTTATGAAATGAATGCGATAAAAAGCGAAAGGAATGGTTTATGCAAGGGTTTAAAACTCTGTTCTTATCGTCAATTCTTAACAGATTGCATCCATTCAAATTTCAAATTTTCGGTGAAGAATTCCATTTTACGTTCATGAAACTGAAATATGCCTGCTGGTTGGTTAATAAAGATAGGTACAAATCAACT
>NC_068982.1:76172529-76175284 GCF_001194135.2 Octopus bimaculoides | reverse complement strand
TGAATCAACAGGAAACTCGGAAATAAGGGAAAATATTATCTTTAGAGGTATGAGATTTATAAGGATTATTTTCTTTCAGAAAAGCTACAGGTGAGTTTTTGACGATGAAATGTTATGAAATGAATGCGATAAAAAGCGAAAGGAATGGTTTATGCAAGGGTTTAAAACTCTGTTCTTATCGTCAATTCTTAACAGATTGCATCCATTCAAATTTCAAATTTTGGCACAAGGCCAGCAATTTCGGGGGAGAGGGTAAGTCGATTACATTGACCCCAGTTTGTAAATGGTAATTACTTTATCGACCCCGAAAGAATGAAAGGCAAAGTCGACCTCAGCGGAATTTGAACTCTGTACGTAAGAACGGACGAAATTCTGCTAAGCATTTTTCCGGGCGTGCTAATGATTTTGTCAGCACACCGACTTTCAATATCCAGTCATAATACTGTAGTAGTTTTGTGGTACAACTCTTCCCTAGACAGAAGTCATGTTGTAAGTCTGTGAGCAAGTTATTTTCTTCCAGAAACGTCATCAGCCTCTTTTTGACAATATGTTCCATGACCTTGCTAACATTTGAGGACGACGATAAAAGCCTGTTATTTTTAACATCTATTCTCCTTCCTCCTACATGGATAGAGTATATTATACCTTCTTTTAAAATTTTAGCAATTTTATAACATGCAAGCAAACTGCAAAAAGTATCTGCAGTGTTTCTGCGGGAGCTTTAAAATATTTTATATATATGTATGTATGTATATATGTATGTATGTATGTATGTATGTATGTATGTATGTATGTATGTAGATACATACATACATACATACATACATATATATATGTATTATAAGATGAGAAAATAAAGAGGTAATTAATAAATTATTATTTATTAATTAAAAAGTTGACAAACAACTCTTACAGCTGTTTCAATTCCAGACCTTCAGAAAACAATTTGCAGCCGTTTACTGAACATACAGGAATTGAGCACATATTTTGTATATCTTAAACTACCTCGGAAGAGATTCAACTTACAAATAATTTTCAATTTAATTAATTAATTTTCTGAAGGTCTAGAATTGAAACAGCTATAAGGGATGTTTGTCAATTTTTTTAAAATTAATGAATAGTAATTTATTAATTACCTCTCTATTTTCTCATCTTATTATAATAAACACATATATATAAATCACGGTCTTTATAGTTACCTTGCAGTTGAGTATTAACTGTAATGTTCAATATTTTTTGTATAGGTAACTAACCAGTACTTTCATAGGGTTTCGCTATCCCTGAATGAGGTTTGTAACTTTTATTTGTGCTTCTGCTACATATACATATATATATATATATATATAATGTGTGTAGAATGTTTTAGAATTTATTTGAAAGTACAAGCATTATATTTCATACTGCAAATTAAATTTAAGTAGTTATATCATTTTTTAATGACTTCTCTCTTTCTATTTATTTGTTTTTGAATGTATGATCTGAAAAAATTGCATTATTTTCTATGTTAATCATCTTGGCTATATTTTTTCCCATCTAAATAGTTTTTCCAGTGAACCAAGTAAGTGAAAGTCTAAAGAAGCAAGGTCTTCAAAATACTGAACGTATAACATTTTTTCCATTGCAACTCGAACTGTTCTAGAACATTTTTGTGACTTGTGCCGTTTAAGGACGAGCATTATCTTGATGAAAGATACCCACTATTAAGGCAAGCATTTTCTATCCAAAGCACTCTTCAAACAGTACATTTTCTGGCAGTAAACCTCAGTAAAGATAGTTTGATTCAGCCCTAAAAGATCATAATAAATAATTCCACTCACCAAAAACTCGGTAAAATTTTCTTTGCGTGAGATCCCGCTACATGGATGTTGTAAACGTTTGCATTTGGCGGGGCAGTGTCTAATATTGTCGTATATATATATATATATATATATATATATATATATATATATGTATGCATGTATGTATGTATGTATTTATGTATGTATGTATGTGTGTTTGTGTGTCTGTGTGTCTGTGTTTGTCCCCCACCATCACTTGACAACCGATGCTGGTGTGTTTACGTCCCCGTAACTTAGCGGTTCGGCAAAAAGAGACCGATAGAATAAGTACTAGGCTTACAAAGAATAAGTCCTGGGGTCGATTTTCTCGACTAAAAGCCGTGCTCCAGCATGGCCGCAGTCAAATGACTGAAACAATTAAAAGAGTAAAAGAATAAAAGAGTATTTGGGTAATATATTAAAGTTTTTAAGTTTTATTTTTTTTTAGATGTTCATTTGTCTGTCCAGTTGGAGAATACAGTAGGACTTTTGCAATGAAAAGGAAACAAGTTGAAGATAGTAAAGTTTTAAGATTTACTAAATATGGTCTTTTGTATAACTGCACAGAGAGAAATGGTAGAGTTCTTAGAATAAAAAGGAGAATGATGTTTACATTTTCGAATACAGGGAGAGAGGAAAGGATAATTATTCACACAGTAGTTGTAGATATTAAAGGTGTTTTTTATTAAACTGATCGTTTGTGTGTTCGAAAGCTGTAGGTGTGTAAGTTTCCTAACTTATTTTATTTTGAGGGAGATTTAAAATATTCACAGGAAATTGTAGATATTCCAGTCTTTGGAAATAGTAGGAGGAAGAGATGTTCACCTTGTTGGATTTTTGAATTTCTGATTTTTTTTTCTTTCGGAATTTTTCTTTTCTTTTTAAAAGTTTTGCTGTGGTTTACAGTTTTTGTAGTTGTGCAGTGTGTATATATTGGC
>NC_068982.1:76169601-76171534 GCF_001194135.2 Octopus bimaculoides | reverse complement strand
GAAAGCACGTTATAAAAATAAAACTACTGAATAATAATAATAATAATAATAATAATAATAATAATAATAATAATAATAATAATAATAATAATAATAATAATAATAATAATAATAATAATAATAATAATAATAACAACAACAACAATATGGAAAAATACCTTAGGAATGAGAACCCCCGGTTTGAAATTTCCCCAAGACACCTGATGAAGGCTGGAGGGTATATCAGCCGAAACGTTGTGTTAACAACAAACAAGATGAGGACAAATATCCGTCAAATGTAAATAATGTAAATAATGAAAATTGTACTTACTTGGAAAAGGATTGATTCCAAGCCGCAAAAATTAAGCATCTACAACACCTAAATTCTTTCAGTAGTTTTATATGGGCTAGAATGTGACAGTTGAACTTCTGATGCACCACAAAAGCTGCAAGTCTTTCAGAATCTTGTAATCTGACATCTTACTAGCACTAAGCTCTCAAACTATGTCAGAATTGAAGATCTAAGACAAATAGCCAAATTACCACCAATCACTTCTGTCAACAACAAAAAAAAGGACCCAAACTGCTTGGCAACACAAAGCGAATGGTTGTGGCGTCATAAAGATCTTTTTGGAAGGCATGATTAATGGGAAAAGAAACAGAGGAGGTCAGCAACCTAAGAGATGGAGAGATAATATCACAGCAAGAACAGCTCTTGACATAATTCCCCTGAATCCTTTAACAAAGATTGAATGCTATAGAGGCAACTACCTCATGCTGGTGAGCATTCTGCAGCATGCGGAGATAGCGGGAATTAGTTATATAGATCGATCGCTAGATAGATAGATAGATAGATAGATAGATACATACATACATACATACATACATACATACACACACACACACACACACATACACACACACACACACACACGTAGTTAACATGTATGTGCAAATATACGTATACGGTGTTAAGATTTTCATAATACTTGGTCAATGATTGATGAGGGGCTGAGCATGCCCGCTTCCATTGCGTATCTTCTCTTTTCCGTATATTTCTTAGTTGTCCTCCTGCATCACATTCTATTTAATGCGCGCGCACATACACACGCACACACACATACATACATACACACTTACACAGACACACACACATATATGTATACATACATACATACATACATACATACATACATACATACATACATACATATGTATGTTTGAGTTTACAAACAGAGAAAAGAGTATAAGTATCTATAGAATATAAGTATCTATCATAGTGCTTAGAACATTCTGAAATAATACTCAGAGTTTCATAGATATGCGAACAGCAATTTATGCGAAACACTGAATAATAACAGGGCGTAATTTCAGCCCTGTAACAAATACGTGTGTATGTACGTTTGTGTGTGTGTGTGTGTGTGTGTGTGTGTGTGTGTGTGTGTGTGTGTGTGTGTGTGTGTGTGTGTGTGTGTGTGTGTGGGCATGCGTATGCGTTTGCGTATGTTTGTGTTTTTAAACGCCGCCAAATACGTATATATTGATCTGTGATATGAGAAATTTTTCTTTCAACCCTTCATAGATTTATTGATTTCTCAACGAGGCGACAAAAATACTCCAATGCTTTCTATAAACATTGCTGGCATTGATTTTTAATAATATTCTATGTGGATCTTCTCTCTCAAACAGTCCGTTTGTTGCATACAATGGAGAAATATTGAGCGGCTACGATGACAAACGTCTATCGCAGAGTACATATAATAATATGTGTGTGAACGTGTCTTTTCTTTTTATTTTGTCATCTTTTACTTCATTCAGTCATTGGACTGCGGCCATGCTGGGACACCACCTTGAAGGATGTAGTAGAAAAAGTAGACCCCACTACTCATTTTAAGTAAATATGTGTGTGTGTGTGTGTGTGTGTGTGTGTGTGTGTGTGTGTGTGTGTGTGTGT
>NC_068982.1:76159737-76169430 GCF_001194135.2 Octopus bimaculoides | reverse complement strand
TATATATATATATATAAGTACTTAATACTTATCCTTTTGCCGAGACGTAAAGTTAACGGGGGCGCAAAGAAACACACCGCTTTGTCAAGCAATGAGGGTACAGACACAGACACAGAAACGTATACATGCACACACACACACACACACATATATACACATATACATACGACGGGCTTTCACTCAGTTTCCATCGACCAAATTCAGTCACAAAGCATTGGTCGATCAGGAATATAGCAGAAGAAACTTGGTGCGATCAATCACTTAAACCCGAAACCACGCGGGTCCTCAAGAACAGAACGCTCCACCCGGTCCGGGAACCGAAATCACGATCTTGTGACCATCTATGCAACACTTTAACCACTAAGACACGCGCCTTCGCCTGCAACTCAAGGAACGAGGACATCCTCACACACACAGACACACTCGCACACTCAGACATTCTCACGTAAACACACACTACTCGGCGCACACATGCGCAGTCACACCGTTTTACGCGTTTGTATCTATCTTGTTTGATATTCATATATATTATTTACATATATGTTTGTATTTTATACTTAACGAGAATGTTCAGATAATTAAAGTAAATATAAAAATGGGAGAAAGTCAAATGTTCTCGTTTTAAAATAGGAATGTAAACATTTGTATTATCCTTCAGTCTTGGTTTTCCTGTAAGTTATGTGTCCATGCATACATACATATATACATACATTCATGCATACATACATTCATATGTATATATATATATTTATATATATAAAACATAAAGACGGTTAGGAGGTATGAAATGAGTATACTTATTTCACCAGTTGATATCCATAGGATGAAGACCGTTTTGCAGCCAACATCATGCAAAAATAATTATTTTCAGTGTATAATAAATTATTTTACATGCCTGCACCAGTATGTATGTTATAAACTGCATAGCACTGCTATACATTTTACAAACTAATGCAGGTACAGAAGGCTAGCTCATCAGATCAACAGAATATCTTGGTTACATCAATGTTTTTTCAACTCTATAAGATATATATGCAAACATATAATAAAATAAAATACATAATAATATAATTAATATGTGTGTATATATGTGAGATATGAAGTTATCATCCCAACCACATAGTTCCAGGCCCAGTGTGTGTGTGGGGAGGTCTTGAATACATATATATAGTGTGTGTATGTATGTATGTATGTATGTATATATGTATGTGTGTGTGCGTGTGCATGTGTGTGTGTATGTGTAGATAGAGAGTGGGGATTATTTTATCCATTGTATCCTCTCTTTTTTAAAAGAATGAGTTGAGGTGGAATTAGCCACCATGTCTAGAAGATCGACTTACTACATAGAGGTTACCTCGTCAGCTCTTTACATTCTCATACTTCTTAGTTTTGCTTATTTTTTCTTCTAATTATTTATTTATTGCTACAGTGAAATATATTTTCATTTGTTGGACAAATTGAACAAGTTTATTGATTAAGTTTTCTCAGAGAACCAGAGAAAGTCTACTTTAAGAATCTATTAACGTCTTAAGAGACATCGTTAATTTTTCTTGATACAGAAATATGTCCTGTGTATATTGATCCTGTTTTTGGAACAAATCAACATTATTCTTTCGTACCTCTTATAGAAATCAGCTGATAAAATGCGTACACATATACGTGTGTACTATGTATGTATGTATGTATGTACGTATATACGTGCATATGTACGTGTGTATGTACGTATGTATGGTTTTATCTAGTTTTATTTCTAGATTTCATGCCAATGGAAAAGAGTCCGTTTCTGGCCTAGATCTATGGCTCCTTCATTGGAATTTCTACATCAACAATGTAATTGTGCATGTGTATGTGGATTGCAAGTATTTAGTATCAGTACGTGTGCAGATCTGTGTATTTTGCTTTATGTATGTATATTCATATAGCTTCATGTCTAGACATGTGCATATGTACATATATATATATATACCAAACTTTTGGAAAGTTTTACATATTTTTACAGTTCCATTGGTATCTGGTATCAATAGTCTAATTAGCTTTCTCCTTTCTGATTTTGAGGAGTTTAATTTCTCAAGATTGGTGTTGAGCAGTTGGTTACACACCCATGTGCCTCAACAATTACTGGTATAGATCTAAACTGTTTGTCCAGGCCGAGTATCTGTAAATTTCTCAATAGTTCGGCGTAGATGTTTTCTTTTTCGCTGCTCTTAAGATGGAGTGGCAGCTGATTTCCACTACTATATATAGTTTCTCTTTCTGTCCTAAATCAAGATGTCTGGTCAAATAAATTTCCATTTTATTGAGATTCATGTGTGTGTGTGTGTGTGTGTGTGTGTGTGTGTGTGTGTGTGTGTGTGTGTGTGTGTGTGTGTGTGTGTGTGTGTGTGTGTGTGTGTGTGTGTGTGTGTGTGTGTGTGTGTGTGTATGTGTGTTTAGATGTACGCATGCATGCATGCATGTATGTATGTATGTATATATGTATGTATGTATGTATGCATGCATGTATGTATGCATGCATGTATGTATGACACTGAGGGTTTGCTTATGTATATCTGTGTGTGTATACGTGAGCATTTGTGTGCATTCCCACAGTCTCATGACGCAAATTCCCTCTGGAGTAAACACCTAGCTCACCCTCTGCAGTGTTGAAGTGCCCGGCCTCAGTTCAAGAGCGTTGATACTGAATCGTCACATTTTCCTCGTGAAAAAATGCAGTTCCTCATTTAGAAAAGTGTCTGGACATTCCACGTGCACATACGTACTGAATGCCTTAAACTGATCTTTTAGAGGACTTCCCTGCGTATATCGGTGACGATCCTTTTGGTGTTAGGGTTTTACGATCGTCATATTAGTCACAGCTTTTCCCATGGCAGACACGCCTCCAGT
Organism: Octopus bimaculoides; assembly: GCF_001194135.2. Taxonomy (NCBI): domain Eukaryota; kingdom Metazoa; phylum Mollusca; class Cephalopoda; order Octopoda; family Octopodidae; genus Octopus; species Octopus bimaculoides. The sequence goes on along the minus strand of NC_068982.1, from coordinate 76,166,547 downwards.
AGTCCATGGGATGGTAACATCACTGGAGGTTACTGGGCCACTATCCATCACTTTATATATTAGTTTCCTTTTCATGTTCTCTTCGGAATAAATTTCGTCACTGGATCCCGAAGCTTCTTCTGACCATATTTACGGTCGAGATTTACTCGCTTAGCATCCTCTCTTCGCACACACATGCAAGTAGTGTGGGATTACGCTCACAGTTGTCTTTCTCTTAGTGAAACTGCCAAGCCTCAGAGGCAGATAGTAACTCGTATACATTTTGGAGCAGTTGCTAATGATATTGGTATTAGCACTTATACTGCAAAAGCATTGTAAGATATGGTCTTCTTAAATGCAGACAGCTCTGAGTTCCATATTTTCTGGAGTCTACAGAAGTGCTCTTTTGTTATATTGGCTTTAGGTATGGCACCAGCGTATGCAACATTTTCACCGATTTCAAGACACTTATAGTTTTCATCATAAGAGATATGGGAGATAGACAAGTCATTAATGCACATGTTCTCTGTCTGATCGAGAATCTCTCCCCGGTTGACAATCATGTTTAAACATTTATCTTGCCCATACTCCGTTCCTGTGAAAATGTTGTGATTAGTTCTTATTGACTTTTGATGTTCATGTTACCAGAATATAATTTTAGGTCATCAAAAAATAAATGTGTGTGATATTAATTCTATTCTTTTCTGCATCTACTCGCATGTAACCTTGGCATTTTGTTAACAGGGTTGGCACGGGATTCACTGCCAGTACTAACAACATTACAGATATCACTCTGGAATATGCCTGTTGATAGCTTAATTCTGTTCGTAACAGTAGGTGTTGCTTTAGTAGTTGTCGGTGATAAATGCGTGGACCAAGTTGCAGTCAGTCTTTCAGTTGTATTCACTATAGCAACTGATACTTGGCAAGGTATAGAGATTCTATCATCTCTGAGTGAGGGTCAGAGTCGAATGCTTTCTTGTAGTCTAGCCATATTGTTAAGAGATTACGGCGATGTTGCTTAGCTTTGTTAAAGGGGAGATGTTCAGAACAGCTCCAATCTTTTTCTTTCATCCAGCCTGTTTATCAGTTATCACTCCATTTGTTTGGCAGTGGTCTTCGAGAAACATATTCAGACAACTTGTGTACAGTTTGTACAGTTTTTGGCCACGTGGGTCTCTTTTTCCTTAGAGATGAAAGTAGTCCGTGCAACAGTCAGCCAATCTGGTATAGCTAACTCAGTGTCCATTGATTTAAAAAAAAAAACACAGGGTCGTGAGAATTTCTTTGTAGGGCGTGAGCGTTCTGTGCTAGTAGCCTACTATCGGGTCTCTGCCAGGTGATTTTCGATTCGCCAGTTTCATAATAACCGTCAAGAATGTTTCACTGATGATATATAGTCTGAGAGAAGCATTTACACAAGACTCACTTCATAGTCCGAGAATTCATTTTTAGCTGTGCATTTGATATTGTCCAAATGTCCTATTTTTTCCTGAGTCCGTTGATGTTATTTTGAAGGAAGGTAATCCATTTTAGCTCTGCACTATCCTTTGGGTCAATCTCTTTTATATCCATCAGTTGGTGCACAATTAATGCAGCACAATACGCTGACTCCGGGCTCTTTCATTACCATAGTATATGTATAGTAATTTTCCACATGGTATGTATTTCGCTGTTTGATTACAGCTACGAACTTTTCAAAAAAGGTTGTTTATTTGCATTTGCTTAAAGAAGATGCTAAATTTCTTTTACTAGGCTTGTATTAATGGCAAAAATTATAGGGATCAGTATTCATTATCCAAGAGAATGAATAGTCCTCTATGCCAGCTTGTCTGTCTGTCTGTCTGTCTGTATGTCTGTCTGTATGTATGTATGTATGTATGTGCGTGTGTGTGTGTGTATTTGCGTGTTATGTATATGTTTGTGTGATGTGTTTGTATGTATGTCTGTATTGTGTTTAGGCATGTATTGTGCTTGTGCATGTGTGTTTGTAGGTATTGTGTATGTTTGTATATGTATTTGTGAGTGTATTTGTGTTTGTATGTTGTGTTTGTGTAACTATTTGTGTGTTATGCTTGCGTGTGTTGAGCGTGTGCATATGTATGTTTCTGTATATTGTGTGTTAGTGTGTATGTGTGTGTCACACTATCATCCACAACATTTTGTCAACAAATTGAAGGTCTTTCAACAGTAATGACGTCAGCATCGACGTGAAGGTGAAGCACAAAGGAACATTCCTCCAGCAGCTAACAGGGGCCATGCGTGTGAAACCTGAATAAGAGAAACCGAAACTGAAAGAAACACTGTAATCCTGCAACTAATAAGAAACCTTATGACCAAAACTTAATTAAAAGTGAATGAAGGCGCAAGGAAAGATCACCGGAAAGCCAACAGAAGCCACGCTACTCAGCCCGCCTTCGCGAACCCTTTGCTTTATCTTTGGATTGTGGTCCTTTCTGAGAATCCGCTAATACAGACAATAATTATACTACCATAGTCAATAACTGTACAACCACAGACAATAACTGGAAGAGCAAAGCTAGAACATTTCTATGAAAATGATAGGAAGAATTGTAGTCTTTTGTAAGGCAATAAAATTTGAAAATGAAACATGACCATCAGACGGGAGAAATCTGTTTTGTTTTGTTTTTTGCCGATTTTTTGTCTTTTGTTGTTTTTGTTTTTTGTTGTAGTTTTTTTCTGTCAATATTTTATTTCATTTTATTTTTATCTTCATTATTTATTCATTTCAAGGCGGCAAACTGACAGAAGGGGTCGATGTAATCGACTTACACCTTCTTCCGAACTTACTAGCCTAGTGTCAAAAATTTGAAATCATTATTTATTCATTCATTAAAGCGGTGAACTGGCAGACTCGTTAGTACGCCGGACAAAATGCTTAGCAGCATTTCGTCCATCATTACGTTCTGAGTTCAAATTCTGCCGAGATCGACTTTGCTTTTCATCCTTTCGGAGCTGATGAAATAAGTACCAGACAAATATCGGGGTCGAAGTAATCGACCAGCCTTATTCCCCACAAATTTCAGACCATGTGTTAGTAGAAAGGATTATCTTTTTATTTATTGGACGAAATTAGAATTTAAAATATTGACATGACTTTGACGTCTTTAGCTTTTTGCAGGAAACAATAGTAATTTACAGACCAACATTTATTTTGTATGGAAATATTAATCATGAATTCGGACCAGTTATTCCATCAGAAAACTAATGACCAAAGTTTTCTCAGATTTTCTCTTACCACACCGAGTATGACCCAATCCAACTGTGGACTCTATCTAACGTGAAACTAAAATATTAGTTTCAAATTTTAGTACAAGGCCAGCAATTTCGGGGGAAGGGGTAAGTCGATTACATCACCTCAACTGATACTTATTTCATCGACCCCGAAAGGATAAAAGGCAAAATCGACTTCGGAGGAATTTTAACTCGGGACGTAAAGACGATCAGCTTGCAGTTCATGAAATACAACAAAGATATGATAATCGTCAGTACGACATTGTGGTTCTTTCTGGTGTTAATGGTTACACAATGTTCGTTATTTATTCATCAGGAAAAACATAATAACAAAAGGAGATATGAAAACGTAACGAAGGGTTATTGAATATTGCGTATTAAGAAGTTAGAGACAGGTTTTTACAACATATAACCCCGGCAACATTTTCTAAGTGTTACCTGAGCCAACTTTCAATATATTTTTTGAAGTCGAAGAGACTTTGCCAACGATATACAATTGACTGCTTTACTAAAGAAGAACAGTAAATAAATTATATCGCATAGGAGTGAGTGCAGCTTGCTAACTAGCCAGCCGAACAAGTTTCATCTTTCTAAATGAAGTAACTATGGTTAAGTATGGGAACGTGATTGCGACAGTAAACAGCATATTCCATGACATTCGGGAAGTTGGCACAGTTTTTGCCAGAATTATAATGGTGCTTTCTAATGACTAGCACCAAATCCTTCTAGGTGTGTCAAACGGGAATCAGTACATGTCGCAGTTTGTGAATGTTTCAAGAGGTCTTTGCATCGAAGAGTTTCAAACCGTATGACTTATAAGTAATGCATGAGTACTTAGACAACATCAAGCGACAGATGAGAAAGCTACCATAAAAGAATATGGAAGGAAAAGTATCATACTTTGCGAAGCTGCTGCAAAGATAAAGAACTATAAAGGTATGGTCAATCGAAAACAAAAAAAAATTCTTGATAGTCTTGTATTTACTGGACAAACATTAAAACGTTTGTGTCTATGTGCTTTGCGGACTTCTAGGAAAAGTGTAAATCGGCTCGATATGTACACCATTCTTTGCCAAACCAATGATGGCATTATTGAATATAAGTATATTATTATAGGATACCTTCTACGTCAAACCAAAGAAAATTTAAACAGTATGTGAAATATTTCTCAGTAAAGACGAATTTAAAAAAAACTGAATTTAAAAAAAAAAACAATTTTACTTGAATGGTTGATAGAGATTGCTTCTCAAATTTTGATGCAGCTAAAGCCATTGCAATGGAAAATATGTTATTATTAAGAACCTCAGCAACACATATTTACTCTGGCGCTTATAAGGGGAAGGTTTCGTTATGTGGTTAAGAAGCTTGCTTTGTAACAACGTGGTTCGAGAAGGTGTATTCTACTATATTGCTAAGGCCCGGCCACGGCCAATACCTTGTAGGTGAAATTGGTAGATGGAGACAGTGTGGAAGCCCGTTGTGTGTGTGTGAGTGTGTGTGTGTGCTTACTCCCCCCACCCACTGCTTGACAACTGTTGCTGGTTTACTTACGTGCCTGTAACTTAGCGATTAGACAAAAGAGACCGAAAGAATAAGTAACAGACTTTTGAAAAAAAAAGGCACTAGAATCGATTTGTTCGACTAAATCCTCTAAGGCAGTGCCCCAGCATGGTCGGAGTCCACTGTCTGAAACAAGTAAAAGAAGATGCCAAGAATGCATATGTCACCAAGGAATCGGGTGCCGTCATTCACATTCCTTTGGCCTTGTTATTCACAGAGCTCAATTCAAAAGGCTTCCAAAATTAACATCTTATTTTAGCTACAACGGCTGCTTTTTCCATGGCCAGCTTCATGTGGTTTTATGTAGTTTTATGTAGCTACATAAAGCTAAGTCCTGAGTTAGGAAAGTCACATAGACTTGTGGCAAAAAGAAAATACAAGCACAAAGATTGCCAATTAATGTTGTGCAGAGAATATTGTGTAACCAAGAATTCTGTAGACATATACGATAGATTAGATTATTGAATTATTGATTATAGATAATAAATAAAAAATTTTCTTAGATTTTATTTTTTCTTATATAATGTTGACATAAAAGAGAAAATAACGATTATACTAGAAATTGTCTCACAGTGATGTATTTAATGATGTGGCTACTGTGTAGTGTTGTTAATACGACTAAAGTCATTTGAATATTCTTTTTTAATTAAGGAAAGAAACGAGAATTTCTATTCATGTGTGTGTGTGCGTGTGTGTGTGTGTGCGCGCGTGCGCGTGCGCGTGTGTGTTCATGTATATTTGTATGTATACACACACAGAGATTCTTCTATTTTTAAATATTTGAAGTCTTCCTGTAAAGAAGGACCTGGTTTCTTACAAAGAAACCTTCATATCGTTAGTATGTATATAGCAAAACTAAATTCACATTTTGAACTTGAAAGATGTTTTGCATACTTTTGCTGTTCCGTTTGTACATCGTATTTGTAATGTACATGTAAGATGGTTGATCTTTTATGTGTATTAACACTAACTTTTCCAAATTGTCACTTAGGCATTTGCTCATAGAATTAACTGCACCAATTATTAATAGTATATATGTGAATTTATAATTTGGGTATGGAAGCTGGCGGTTTCCAAGCAGTCCGTAGTTATCCTCTTTCTCTTTGATTTTCGAAAATATATTCACGTCAATAGCGCATATTTTCCTTGTCTGATCCATACATACATACAAATATACATATACATATATATATATATATATTAATTCATAATAGAATATAAGGATAAAAATCACTAACGTGATTTTTATCAAGTAGTCAGCATGCTGTAACAATTTGTAGGCAATTTATACATTAAATTAATAATAATATATATGTGTTTATAATTATATTAAGGGAAATGCCAATACCTTAAAAAAAAACTACCAAAATCTCCAGATAAATATACACGCCGCTGAAAGCAGGCTAGTGATAAGATATTAAAAATACCTCACGGTAATTGTGAACTGGTTCCAGTTTCTGGATTAAAACCAAAAATAAGCTTTCTCCCTTCGTCAACACAATACACGGGGAAATATGATTACAAATAATTGCACATACCGCACAAAGCAGCTTCACATCTCTACATACAAATATTTGCACGTATAGATCCAAGATAAGTCAATTTTAACTCCCCTCACGACAGCCATTTGTTTATTATAAGAATAGTTATGCAGTAAATACTATTCCGGTCAGGAGCAAAAATAATTTTTTAATTTCAATTTTATTTATTAATTCATAATAGAATATAAGGATAAAAATCACGTTAATGATTTTTCGGCACTTCAAGTATGCTGGTGATAGGTCGTTTTTACCTTTGCTCCCTTAATATATTCTTTTACTTGTTTCAGTCATTTGACTGCGGCCATGCTGGAGCACCACCTTTAGTCGAACAAATCGACACTGGGACTTATTTTTTGTAAGCCTAATACTTATTTTATCGTTCTCTTTTGCCGAACCACTAAGTTACGGGGACGTAAACACACCAGCATCAGTTTGAAGCGATTGTGGGGGACAAACACAGACACACAAATACATA
>NC_068982.1:76158748-76159525 GCF_001194135.2 Octopus bimaculoides | reverse complement strand
ATATACGACAGGCTCTTTCAGTTTCCGTCTACCGAATCCACTCGCAAGGCTTTGGTCGGCCCGAGATTATAGAAGAAGACCAAGGTGCTATGCAGTGGGACTGACCCCGGAACCATGTGGCTGGGAAGTAAGCATCTTGTCACACAGCCAATTTAATATAGGCAGCCGTGTACAATGTTTTACCGAAAAGGAAAATTATAATTTTACACCAATCTAATCATTTTAGTCTCTAGTACTGATGAAAGGTTTGCTAAAAAAATTATAATGGTATGTCCTGTATGATGGAAATCTGTATGGTCGTATGCAGCCGACGAGATCGGTTTACTTCAAACTGATGTAATGTTTCTATTGATCGATTAAAGGGATCCGCTTGAAACGGCCGTGATGCACTGATATCTGCACATCCTTGTTACTTATTTGCTTCATATATATTTATATATATATATATAATAATTTTCCAGAGGATGTAGCAACCGTTACCAATATAGCATAAGAACTTACCTTAGGGGATCATTAACTAGATTCCTTAAGGGTCGTTCTCACAGTTTATATTTATATTATAAGGTTTTTAACTTTTAAATTTTCATATTCAAAAGAGACAGAGACTTCAAATTCGATATATCGATTTATTCACCACTCTATGTTAACATTTCTGTGCTAAACTTTTCCAGTGACTGGTCCATTGGATTTAGACATTTGGCACTTCTTCAGGAGTGGTTACCATTCGAAGAAAACACAAAAAACACATACATAACTATCATTAGATCCTTAGAATCT
>NC_068982.1:76156084-76157826 GCF_001194135.2 Octopus bimaculoides | reverse complement strand
TATATACTTCGGAAGTATAGTTGCCAGTCTAATGACTTTGCAGCGGTAGCTAGATAGTTGAATGATCTCCCTTGCAAGAAAGATTATAGAGTAACCTCCCTTTTCTAAGTTTCTGAAAGCATCTGTGTCATGAGACGTGATTCTTAATTATTCAAGAAGCTTAGCGTTTCTCTTGGAAGTTTCTAGAATGTCTAGCTTTCCATTATTAAAACAGCTTGCTAACCCTGCTCTTCGCTTAGACTTAGAGCTGTTACGTCATTCCTTTGTCCGTCTATTGCTGTACACACCACATGACTGAAAACCATTACTTTGCTGTTATTTCTACATTTTCTTTCACTGAACTTTCTTGCATAGATTACTTCATTCAGCTAGATTCTACATATTGATTCTATGTGTCATCATCGACCAGTAAATAAAATATATTTTTATGTAGTAAATATATAGTTCTTGAATTTATTATTCATCTCTATATGAACCCTTGTAATAATATACGCGCAGCCACATCAACACCTTGTATTGACCATATATAACCACTACAACTTGATTTGAAACCATGATTTCAAACTAAAACAATTGCTGTGTTGAAGACACATATAAGCCATTCAGAAACACAAAGACTGTTTGACTTCACTTAAAAATCTATAATTTTTGTGTCGCACCAGCTGTGGACTGTTAATGGCACTAAATAATAAACGTTGTGGGGAAGTCAACAGTCTTTGTGTGCTTTGCAATGGCTATGTGACTTCAACGCTGCTGTCCATTCCAATTTAAAATTTAAATTATTCGACAAATTCTCTGTTTTTTTAACTCCATATGTATTCTTGTTCGTGTGTTGTAATTGTGTGTTGTTATTAAATCCCAGATTTGAGTGTTACACAGAGAATAGTTAGAAACTAAACAAAACATGAGCATTGCTTGTAAGATATTTATAAACAATTGTTTTTGTTTTCAATACATACATACATGCACACACATATACAAATACATACATACGCACACACATACAAAGACATACATACTTTTATGTGAGTGTGTGGAGGGGTGTATGCTTGTCAATCTGCATTGCCAGTGTTCTTTGGATAAGCTTTGCAACAATTACCTCATGCAACCGTCGACAAACAATGGAAATATTAGGTACAGTTCTTGAGATTTTACACAAAAACGTCATTAGATATGGTAGATTATAGAATTCGAAACACACCTGAATATCGTCTGCAATTTAATAGAGTCGATAGATCCACTAACATGTACGTGTGCACATATAAATAAATAGTTTAATCTTTAATTTCTGTATGCCTACTTTTGTTTAATCATGTTTGTATATATATGTATCTATGTATATATGTATATGTATATATTTGCGTGTGTATGTGTGTATATGTCTTTATGCGTTTGTTTGTGTGTGTGTGTGTGTGTGTGTGCGTGCGCACACACACACACACACACAAACACACATACATATATATCATATGTACTTATATACTTATATACATTCACCAACCTCCATCTACCTAAAGGACAACGTGCCAAAGGCTAATAGAGCCAACCAAGAACTCCCATTAAAGTGAGAAAGCCAAAACTTCGAAGTCACTGTCAATCTTTTTCTTGTAAGGAGTATGAATATATATATATATATATATATATATATATATATATTCAAACTTCTACTGCCCGACGATAAGCTTCACGAGCTTTGAAACCTTAAGTAGCAGGGTATTTGAATCATTCTGTTTTGATCCATA
>NC_068982.1:76154241-76156016 GCF_001194135.2 Octopus bimaculoides | reverse complement strand
ATACATACATACATACATACATACATACATACATACATACATACATACATACATACATACATATAGAGCAATGTGTCTTTTTTTTTAATCTTTCAAGGGAATAGAAGCATGACGTTACCAGTAATTAAGGCTTTCCACTTATTTTACATTATTTTATTAATGAACGTTCTTTGCAACCCTTTAATTTCATGCATAAAATCTAGATAGTGTAGTAGCGCAGACTGTGAAAAGTAATGTGGTCCACTCAAAACTAATACGCCCACACCTAACTCGAGGAGACGAATTAAGAGTGGTTGTCGGTGGATTCATAGAAGAAAGATGAGGCTGCATCGGATTTGAATTACTGAAGTCGTAGGCAAGGTAAAAGTAATATCTAGAGTTCACAAAGGTAATGGTGAGGTTAAGGCATATGAATTTATATATATACACGCGCACACACACGCACACACACACACACACACACACACACACACACATACATACATATGCAGTGTTATTGGACGCTCAGGAAAGGAAAGGAAAGAAAGAGGATTTAACGTTTCGATCAGAGATCTTCGTCAGGGTGTCCGAAAAGTCACTGATAGGTTTCAATTTTTAATAACTTCTTTAACTTTACAAATAAATGCATGAAATGTTGATACAATATAAAGGACATAATGCAAATTAATATGCACAAGTCAAATTTTGAAACATCACTACATCACATGTGAAAAATGACAGCTCTTAAATGTCTGCCATTTTCGGCTTCGCACGTCCGTGTTCTTTCCAAAGCTTCCCCCATAACACCCACAAGAGTTTCAGACCCCACTTCTCTGATTTCTCTAATGAGGCTCTCCTTCAGTTGCACTAGGGTCTCCGGTTTGTTGACGTATCCCCCACAAAACGTATCCCCACTCTTTCAGGTATCCCCACAAGAAAATTCCGGACTAGTCAAATCTGGGGAACGTGAAGGCCAGTTGACATTGCCGTAGTGGGAGATTATTCTCTCTCCAAAGCACTGGCGTAGCAACTGCATTGTTTCTCTTGTGGTATGAGCAGTTGCCCCTTCTTGCTGGAACCAGACTTGTGCCTATAGTAGAAAGGATTATTTTTCCATCCCTTCAAAAAAACAATTTTTGAATGTCGCTTTATGTCCGACACGCTAACGATTCTGCCATTTTGCCGCATTAAATGGGATTACCGTTCTCATGTCAGGAACCAAACCCGAGCCGCATGTGTGAAAGCCAACAATCCTAACCATTAGAACTCAGAATGTAAAGAATAAGAAATAAATCTACCAATAGTAATAATGATGTTTTCCTCCAATAGAAGAGCCTCTAGTACATAATAACGAACGTTCATGCCTGAAACGACGGAACTACATATTATCGCTGCCAGTGACTGTATAGCTTCTGCCCTGCAGTTAATTGTTGCAATATCCAAGGAGAATGTGAATTATTACAAAGGTCAGATTGCCAACTAAAGCTTTTAAAGAGAACTTTTCGTGACCAAGATGAATGTCACATGAAATATATCGATGAAGATATAATTTCTCAATTTAAAAGTGGAAAAGAACATACATGAATAGCATTATCTCCTCAAAACCTATCGAAAAAATTCACAGACACAGACACAGACACACACGCACACACAGACGCACGCGCGCACACACAGATAGAGAGAGAAAGAGTGAGTAGGGAGAGAAGGGGGAAAAACCATTTCTGATATAAAAATTGTATTATGTAAAGTGTATAGGATGTATATTGTAACACGCATTTCTTTTTAGCTTGATATAT
>NC_068982.1:76150692-76154170 GCF_001194135.2 Octopus bimaculoides | reverse complement strand
TATATATATATATATATACATACATACATGCATGCATACATACATGCATGCATACATACATACATACATACATACATACATACATACATACATACATACATACATACATACATACATACATATATACAGTGTGGTATATAAAAACAGCACAAGAGACTAGTCGTATATTTTCTATTCATATAGTATTTTTTATCTCTTCGTAAACAAATACTTATTACAGTATTGCTCAAAAATATTTTAACGTAATTATCTGTCAGCGAAAAATGACGAAGGAAAAATAACAAAACACAGTCAAAAGGACATAAAAAGCACTTGAAAATAATACAAAAAAAACATAAACATTAACACTCAAACTATTTTCAAATATTTACCAAAATAATACATTTATTTTCTCCTCTTCAAGAAGATAAAAAAAAATGTAAGGTAATCTAAAATATGAGCCTTCATATAATGCGTCATTTGATTAGGTGAGAGAGAAAAAATAAATAAGGAAGCTCGGTCTGCCCAACAGCCAATATGGTGTGTCAATAGGATATAAAAGAAACTATTTCACTGAGATTTTCTTATTGCAATAATTCGTTACTGCGGTGTTCTTAAATTATTAAAATGATCCTTAGTGTGTTCTATACAGATTCTCATTGTGTTTACCCTCACCTCCTGAGGGTAGAGAAAAACGGAGAGAATATTATTTAAGAGAAATCGAAAGACATTTATTTCTGTCAAAGAATAACCTTTGGAAATTATTCTTCAGAGGTGTATGAGGTAATGTCTCAAACATTGAAACTTGTGTGCGCGCGTACATGTGTTCGTATGCATATATTTGTTTATTTGTTTGTGTATCAGTGAGTGTGTATTTGTGTGTATTAACGTCAATATGTGTGTGCGCGCACGCTCGTGTGAGTGCGTGTGTGTGTGTATGTGTGTGCGTGCAATTTCTACTACTTGTTTAGAGATGTGCGGGTAATGACGTAATCATTAAATGTGAGCGCACGCGCACAAGCGTTCGTATGTACGTATATGTTTGCTTGCGCGTATGTGTGTGTGTGTTTGAGTACGTGTGAGTGAGTGAATTACAAGCAATTTCGACCAGATGCAGTCTCAAAACGCGAAAGGAAGACACTATGCACAATGATAGATATGGCATAGTCGATTCAGACATAAAAATGGAACCTTAATAGAAAATGCGAAGATTACGAAATCGAAATACTTAGAGACATAAAGAAGGTCTTATGTCGGATCCACATCACGTTGGGACAGTAAATGGTCAGGAAAAAAGAGAACACAATGGTATCAATACAAAGTAATTTTCATATTCCCTGCAATCTAGCTCAAACATATAGACATACCTCACTAAGCTCATTGCACTTACTACTACTACTATTACAACAACAACAATAATAATAATAATAATAATAATAATAATAATAATAATAATAATAATAATAATAATAATAATAATGATGATGATGATGATGATGATGATGATGATGATGATGATGATAATAATAATAATAATAATAATAATAATAATAATAATAATAATAATAATAATAATAATAATAATAATAATAATAATAATAATAATAATAATAATAATAATAATAATATTAATAATAATAATAATAATAATATAGGCTGTGCTTGCTCAAAAGAAGTTTGATCAGTTGCCAACATTGTGTCGAAGCAGCGGAAAACAGCTTAGGGTAGTATGTAAAAAATGCCGTGGAAACACTATTGAAATATGCGAAGAAGGCTGACGTCATTAAAACTAAGAATTGAGTTAAGAAAGAAAAATTTAAAATAAACACAAAAACAGAAACTGCATGGAAAAACAAAAAATGTACGGCCAGTTTGCAAGAGATACAAGCCCCAAGACAAATACAGAAGACTGGTGGCTATGAATGACCTGAAGATAGAGACAGAAGCACACATATACGCAGCTCAAGAACAAGCGTTAAGGACTAACTATGCCAAGTGCAGAATCGACAACACTACCGTCAGCGACAAATGCAGAATGTATGGTGAGAGGGGTGAAATGGTATGGCACATCGTTAGCGAATTTCCGAAATTGGTACAACGCGAATACAAAAGACGCCATGACAGTGTGGCAAGAATGATCCATTGGAAGTTCCGTGGAAATCACGGTCTACAAAGAGCAAAGACATGATATGAGAAAACCCCAGAAGGAGTCACCGAGAATGAAAATTACAAAATTCTGTGGCATGCAATGATTCCTTGCGATCATCTGACCAGAAATCGGTGACCGGACAGTGTTGTGTTAAATAAAAAGGAAAGAACATGCATGATAATCGATATAGCACGTTCTGGTGATAACAGGATCAAAGAGAAAGAAGAAAAACTGAACAACTATGACGATTTGAAATGGAAAATACGAAGGTTGTGGCCAATGAGGAGAGTATACGTGGTACTAATAGTAATTGGTGCACTTGGAAGTATCAGTACTCAACTACCAACATGGCTCAAAAAGATTGGTGCAAATGTAAAGGTGGAGCCCCTACAAAAATCAGCATTACTTGGAACTGCAAGAATTCTCCGCAGGGTTCTTGAAGCATGACCAGTAAACAAGTGTCACTTTAGTCTGCTGGCTGTGGACAGCTAACACTTTCCATCATACCCAGCAAAACAAGCTGTGGGGTTTCATATGATAATAATAATACTGCTACAACTGCTTATACTACTACTCCATATCTACATATCTACTTACAACAACGGCATAGCAAACAATAGAAACATAAATACAGACAAACGCATATACACGCTTTTACACATACACACGTATAAACATAAGCACACAAACACACACACTCACACACACACTCGCACGCATACACACTCACACACACACACACACACACACCAAACACAAACACACACTTACACATAGACACGCATGAACTCACAAACAAAACACCCACACACAAGCATACACACACATAGACACAAATATGCACACATACACACAAACACATTCGCACACACACACGCGCACACACATACATATACCCACACACACACAAAAACACGCACATACAGCTTGTGAAGAAGGTAGAAGCACTCCTTCAAACCCTAAAATGCACCCCTATTGGGACTATGTCGATCAGAAAACAGAAACAAAGCTCAAAGCTTTGTCCGAACAGGATTGATCTGTGGTATAATACTTTAACAAGACAAAGGGTAACAGTGACTTCGAAATTCTGGCCTGCTAACCTGTGTCATGTCTTTGTCTTTCTGTCACCCTTCTTATTGGAAAAATATAGGAGTGTCTGTGTGGTAAGTAGCTTGCTTACCAACCACATGGTTCCGGGTTCCGGGTTCAATCCAACTGCGTGGCACCTTGGGCAAGTGTCGTCTACTATAGCCTCGGGCCGACCAAAGCCTTGTGAGTGGATTTGGTAGACGGAAACTGAAAGAAGCCCGTCGTATATATATATATATATATATATACATATATATATAT
>NC_068982.1:76145725-76148883 GCF_001194135.2 Octopus bimaculoides | reverse complement strand
AGAAAATCTAAGCTAAGAGCACTAGATTCCTTGGAAGAAAGCAAGCGAATATATACGAAAACAATGACGAAAAACGGAGAAATAGTACACAAATACAAATACAAACAACATGACATTAACAACAGGTGCCTTTCGACTAAGGACGAATTAAATTAAGCTGGCGTGTGTGGAAGTGAAGCCTTACGGCAAGGACATATAAGATGAAAGTCATGGAAAGGAATATAGATGTTGCACAGATGGTAGCTGAACCAAGAAAGAAAGGTCAGATTTGGTGGAACACCGGTCACGTGGAAAGAGAGGAGAGAGGTAGGAGCAGAGGGATAGAAGAATTAGGGAGGAACGAGAAAGAAAGAAAAAAGAAAAGGGACAGTGTGAGGTAAAAGAGGAGAGAAGGTAGAAATGAAGGAAAGGTGAGAATGAAGAGAAGGCCAAGAAATGTGAGAAAGAGGGAACGAGAAAAATAAAAGTGGAAAGAACGAAGTAAGTGTGAAGGGGCTGAAAGAAAGAATAATAGAGTCGTACAGAATTTAGATATATATGTATATGTACTTACATATAAGAGACCAAAAGTGTACTATGCCGCTATATGTATATATAAAAAAGAAAACAAAAACGGAACAGGAACGTAACAGGCGACAACAAAACATCCGGACAGTGAGACGATACAAAAAAGGATGGGTTATTCGGAGTTTTCTATCTTCAGTCGAGTTCCAGATTTTCTCGGCAGTTTCGGTCGGTTACACTCGAAACTGCTCTAAGCTGGCCGGCCCCAACAGATATAGATATATATATATATACATATACATATATACATGTATACATACATACATATATATGTATATATATATATATATATATATATATATATAATCTGATAATCTAATTAAAATCAGAGGTAACATCAAACACTTGCACCACACGCACAATAGAACCAAAAATTGTAACAAGCAACTATACAAAGAAATATCAACAACAAAATTGATAAATCATAAAGAAAACAGAAAAATTGTCAAATATTTGTTTTAAAAAATTAACCTCAGATGAAGTAAAACACTGTAATGAATAATAATTATCAACTACTACAACAACAGCGAACAAATAGGTAACATTATCTAACACGTCACAATAACAATAGCAGGTAACATAACCACACTGTAACAGCAAGCAAACCCGCTTATTCAAGCATGCTTTGAAAATCTATCGTCAAAACTGCAAGCAGACAGGAATTCAAAATGCCAACTATTTACCTTCCATCTACAGCAGTAGGTCACGACCATTTTTACCTTTGGTTCCTATTTTACTCTTTTGGATCCCCATAGCTATTCGATGTTTCAATAAAATCTTGTTATATTTTTATAATTCAATATTATTAGGAACTGTATTTAAAATTTTTTTTAATATATTATGTATTGAAGAAGTATAACCAATTTTATTGCTCATTAATTTTACCAACAATATCTCATATGAACCCCCAAGAGCCACATGGAGCCCGGTTGAGAACCACTGATCTACACCATGACATTGATCTCTTACCTGTATTGATACCAGAAACCAATAAGGAGATCCCGAAATTCAAAAGTTCAGTGCCTGAAACAGTTTGAGAAATTAGCAGAGAGGGTACTGTTCGTATATATCGCGAATACACTTAACTCTTAAGGGAGTTATTATACTAACACGCCACCATCTGCGGTTATACAAATAATTTAAATTATAAATGTCTCGATAAATATAAAGTAATATAAATGGATTAGTAAAAGGTGTGATAATGTTCCGTTGATGTGTGCATTGATTGTGTGTTGAAGTGGAGAAAAAATTGGCGTGACTCCGCTGAAGGATGTTATCGAAATCTATTTATAACTCGGTGTATATATAGTATAAGATGTCTAGACTGCGGGTGGAAGACATATGGATGCGGAAATTTCGATAAGGTCTCCTTCAACATTCATAACACACATAGAAGACTGTATATTGGCCCTGTGTATGTTTATTCATGCGCCTTATGCACATAACACCAGAGGAATTATACTCACCTCATCTGTTAGCACTAAAAGCCTGAAAGAGTCATTTTGATAACGAGCATCTACAATTACAACTGCTTCAACAATGCCAAATTCTCAGATTTAGGAAATAAAATAAAGTGAAACCACACCAAACCCCTCTATCAAAATTACAAAACATTTAGAAAGATACATCGGTGCCATCGTAAACTTTTCTCTAAACAATAGCACAGATTTAGATCATTGTCCTTCATCACTACGCAACTAACGAAACATTTACAAATATACTTTGGCTTCAGCAACAACAAAACAGATATTGTCACAAAAGCAACACGGAGCTCTTCATCTCGCTGACACAAAGAAGCAATAAAATTGGTATAGAAACAATACCTTCCATCTAACTGTCGTAGATAACGTCGCTCCTGCTTGGGTCACCATAGTAAATCAGGGAAACTTTTGCTAACATACGGAGAATAAAATCATGAACAGATATTTTATTTTTCAATTGTGTGAAACAGTGATGTCAACTTTTGCTGACGCATACACAGAGTAAAAGTTTTAGTCGGGGTCATAATTCGTTCCTTGTCTGTTAGGACATATTTGGGGTGATTTATTCCCTTAGAATTGTCTACAGCAACAAAAATTATATTTTTTTAAGAATATCTAAATCTGTATTTATTATATAATTTTAAAATATATCTTTCTGTAATTATAGCTTTGTGACAGACAAAAGTTTAACTTTTGAGATAATAAACGCTTACATGACGGAGAAGAAAATTGACGTTAAGTCTGATATATTCAGTTTGATAATGGTAAAATGGAAATAAAAGATACAATTACAGGTTATAAACAAAGAACAAATGTATGAGTGTACGTGTTTGTGTATGTGCACGTGTGTACATGTGTATGTATATGTGTGAGTGTGTGGGGGGTTGTAGCAAATAACTGTGTTCGAACTATTCAGTCATATGTTGATGTGATATTCCATTTATTCAGCAATATTGGGCTATTTGTATGTTTGATAATGGTAGGATGGACATAAAAAGTTAAAAATAAAAATGATAGAGAAGCTATGTATACACTTGTACGCTGGTGGTTATATATATACATACATATATATATATATATATATATATATATATATATATATATATATATATA
>NC_068982.1:76144288-76145540 GCF_001194135.2 Octopus bimaculoides | reverse complement strand
ATATATATATATATATACAGAGTGCGAGAGGGTGAGAGAGAAAAGCGAAAGAGAAGAGATACAGATTACTATATATACGCGTGTGTGTGTGTGCGCGCGCGTGTGTATGCAGACATAAAGGCAGACAGAAAATTTTAGTACTCATATGCCATACATTAAAGAAATGTAGACTTTAATTCAATAGGTGTTAATTTTCCAAATGCATTTGACTTAACCCAGTACACAGGCTAATAATTAACTTTAATTATGTTACTAAGATTTACACAGTATATATTTAACACGTGAATATAAAATGTGTGTGTGTATTCGTGCGTTGTGTGTGTGTGTTTAATCTAAATTTAACTTTTCTAATTTGGTAGAGTCATATATATTGAAGTATTTCTTTCTTAAGGATATTAGAGAGAATTAATTACGAATGATACGCTATTTCTTATTGTTCAGGTTTCATTGCTAAAACACATCACTTTTGCAGCATGAATGAAAAGATCTAGTCCACCCAATACTACTTGAAGCGAATTTGGAGATAATATTATGTCTTTTGTGTAAATTATAAAATAAATGAACAACTATTTATCAAGCCATTTAAAGACAGAATCAAACACCGTTGTTCTTGTTATTGTTATGGCTGTCATTTAGTGAGTGAACAAACAAGCTGGATTAGAGATCATTAGTATTTATATGTATCACTTCAGTATTACATGTGTGCGGATGTGCGTGTGCATATATGTACTTACATACACGCGCGCTTGCGCGCGCATACATTCGTACGGTCAATAACATACACGCAGCTGATATCCACAACTGACACATACACCTACATATTCGCACACGCAAGCGCCCACACACGGCCATGTTTTTATTAGTTCCTCCAAAGGCCAAAAGGACACCAAGGTTCCACAAGCTTCTTGTCCAACGACACTAATGTCGCTAAAATACCGATCTCACTTCTAGCAACACCATGTGACCCGCCTTGACCAATAGCAGCCTAGTGTCCAGTAGCCATTTCGGACTTCCTGTACATTCGGTCGATTAACTAAGTCTCAACGAGCTAAGTAAAGAGGCCTGCAAAAGTTTTAACTGCATGGAGCCGAATTAAACCATTTTAAATAATAATATATGTGACTGCTACTCAATATGTGTAGTGCTTTGTTCTTTCGTTTGTCCCTTCACTCGTATATATATATATCCAGACAGGATCAAATTTCGTGACTATATGTATGAGTGTATATATGTATGTATGGGTGTATATATA
>NC_068982.1:76143144-76143990 GCF_001194135.2 Octopus bimaculoides | reverse complement strand
TATATATATATATATATATATATATATATATATGAATGCATATATGGGTACAGGACATCACCAACGTAAACAACGAGAAAACATGGAAAACAGTGCAAGTGAGAAAGGATCCTTCATCAGTTATCGGCTGGCTATCTACTCCTCATTTCGAACATTCAACAACAATATGAGTGCTCAAAGACAGTTGGTCCCATAAATTCGGAAATAAAATTTAGGATTTATGAAAGATCAAAGTTGGGAACAAAAACTTGACACTGGAGGCATACAAGGAAAACGAACGAAAACAAACATGGAGGGTCATTAGACCAGAACGAGAGGAAAATAGTGAACGCTGTGAGAAACATTTTTTTCTGAAAAGAGAAAATATAGAAGAAAGAGAGAAAAAGACACGTCTGTTCTTTTGAACGTCCGTGCAGGAAAAGAAAGATGATCACGTGAAGAAAGAAAGATGTATGATGGTCACGTGTGAGCAACGAGACAGAGAAAAAAGAAAGAGGGGAGAGAGAGAGAGAGAGAGAGAGTGTGTGTGTGAGAGAGAGAGAGAATGTGAGAGAGAGAGAATGTGAGAGAGAGAGAGAGAGAGAGACAGACAGACAGACAGACAGACAGACAGACAGACAGACAGATAGAAAACGATGAAGGAGGTAGGGGGAGAAAAAAGGAATTAGAGAAGGATGTAGGAAGAAAACAGTATAGAGTAGAGAGTCACATCAAAAAGGTGAAGATAAACTTAACTGGAAATGGATATATATACTTTTAATATAAGGATAAAATTTCATTAAAAGAATTTTATCAGTGGCCAGCATATGAAAAATACCTTTTAAGGTGAAAATTATAAATACAATT
>NC_068982.1:76140644-76142619 GCF_001194135.2 Octopus bimaculoides | reverse complement strand
ATATATATATATATATATATATATATATATATATATATATACACACACACACATGTTGATGTCTTAATCTTCCTGCTGTTATATGTATACATGTGTGTGTGTGGGCGCGCGCGTGTGCGTATGTACTTATACACACACACACACACACATATTCATACATACACTCTTGTATCTGAGTGCGTCTATATATAATATCTTGGCAAATAATATGATTACCCTCAGAACTATATTCATGCAATAGAGAGAACATGCTAAAGAAATGTACAACACCATACAATATAAGAAAGCTGCAAGATTTGATATATGTTATGTATCTAATTATATAGGCTACATTATTGAACATTGCTAACCGTATTATCAAGCCTGGTTTTATTTCCATTCCTCATCCGTCCTTTGCAAGGAAATTTCAGGGCATGCCTATATTAAAAAGAATCTAATGTATTTGAACTCTTTTCCTCTTTATGTTCCTATTGGACAATCTCATTGACAGACGATGAAATATTGTTTCCTTAAGGAGTACAATGTTTGCAAATTGTTGCTTTTGAAACTAATCCGAACAAACAGCCATGTTTCTTCTTTTCGTTTTCTTTTCTCTCGTCTCTTTTTCCTCTTCATTTGTGTCTCTGTTTCTCCCAGTCTCTCTCTCTCTGTCATTCTCTCTCCACTTTTCTAACTATCTCTCTTCTCAACTGTTGCTCGCGTCATTTGTCTGTCTCTGTTTCTCTGTCTTCCTCTCTCTCTCACACACACACACACACATACATACACACTCTATCTTTCTCATTAGAACCCATTTCTTCTTCTCTCTCGTTCTGTCTACTTCTCACCTCATTCTCATTCTCCCTCTCACTCTCTCTCTCCACTCTCTCTCTCACTCTCTCTCACTCTCATTCTCTCACTCCCTCTTGCTTTTTCATGGTACATTCCACCTATCTCTCATCCCATATCTCTTTCTGTCTACTTCTCTCTCTCCTTCGCTAGCTATCTCACCCATTTCTTTATCTTTCTCTATTTCTTTCTCGTTCTCTCTACATCTCTCTTTCATTCCTTCTACCTTTCATTCCTTCTACCCCATATCTATCTCCTTCCCCTCTTTCTTCCTTCTTTCTCTCTCTCTCTCCCCTCTCACCCTCGCCTCTCTTCCTCCCCTTCTCCATCCTTCTATAATATCATGACAGCGCCATAATTGTTGAATGATGGGACAGATTTATTACACTTGCAAGTTTCGGCCATTTTTATTAAAACTGGATATATTGTTAGTGAATATCTTCTCAGCTCGTAGCCATGTTTGGTACAACAACTAACAATTATAGATTAACGATGGAGAAGAGAATAAAAAGAAGTGAGTGTCTCAGTACATAATGGTTGGTTTTTGTTTACAAGGCATTCTTAAGACGGCTAAGGAGTGAATATAGCGGATCTAAAATTCGTGTAGAGAAACCAATCGAAGTTTTGGAAATCAAGGTATGTCTTGTAGCAGTAAATAATCGTTTTTCAATTGATATAGCCATTTGCTATTGCAGACACATAAATAAAGAAAGAAGAGAAAAGTTTTACGTTTCTTTCAATTTAGATTTTGTGGTTGTATCATTAATAATCTGGAATGGAAACATCTTCTTAAGTGAAACGAAATCTATCTGGAGGAGAAAAGAAGAAGCAAAATTAGATAGACATACCGATAAAAAGTTGAACAAATAAATAGATAGATACATGAATAAATAGATAAGTAGCAGATAGAAAGATACACGAATAAATAGGTAGCTAGATGGATAGGTAGACGTTGGAACACATAGACAGACAGACAGACAGACAGACAGACAGATAGATAGATAGATAGATAGATAGATAGATAGATAGATAGGTACGAACGTACTACGTACGTACTACGTATGTAGCTATCGAGATAGATAGATAGATAGATAGATAGATAGATAGATAGATAGATAGATAGATAGATAGATGGATAGATAGGTAG
>NC_068982.1:76137080-76140383 GCF_001194135.2 Octopus bimaculoides | reverse complement strand
AATATCTTTCTCAAAAAAAAGGGTATCACTAAAAGCCATATGTAACAAAGGGCACCTCGTGAGAATCGAACCTACTACGGTGAGGACATTCATCCTGTGGCGGTGGTGGTTTGGAATTATTTGCTTTCTACAAATATTTATTAGGTTTGCAATACACAGGAATATAACGGTTGTTTTTCGACAGAGTGTCGAGTGGATTTTGATTTATGTCAACATAAGGATATATCTGAAGACTATTTTGTTATTTGGCAGAATACAGCAGTAAGGACGTGTGTGTGTGTGTGTGTGTGTGTGTGTGTGTGTGTGTGTGTATGTGTATGTGCGCACGCATATGTGTGTGCGTGTCTATTTTACGTACATGCGAAAATATTCTTGCGTAATATTTCATGCATATGTGTGTGTATGTGTGTGCTTGTCGGTGTAAAATTGCATTATTTTCGTTCCCTCAGTCATTTGACTGCAGTCATGCTGGAGCACCGCCATGAACGGTTTAGTCAAACAAATCGATCTCAGTATTCGAATTTTTTTTAAAGGCTCGTACTTATTCTATCGGTGTCTTTTGTTGAACTGCAATGTTACGAGGCATAACCAAACCAACACCGGTTGTCAACCAGTGGGCGGGGGGACAAATACATGCACACATATATAGATGAAAGGTAAAGTCGATCTCAGCGAAATTTGAAATCTGAACGCAAAGAGAGACAAAATGCCGCAAAGCATTTTGCCCACCGTGTTAACGATTCTTCCAGATTGCCACCTTAATTTTGAGTACAATTAATAGCACATTATTCGTCTTTGAATCAATTGCCTCAGTTGCATGTTTGCTAAATGCTGTCTTAACAAATCCAGAAACCATGTTGAAATATAAACATTCCGTTATACATCTGTCCTCTACTATTACGAGTGTTTTATTGAAAAAGCTCACCAAGTTAAATGAACCTGTGACAAATAATGAAACATGTGGTAGAAAATAGGCTTCCTTCTGAAACCCATGTTTTTTTTCCATTTTTTTATCGCTGCCCCGTGTTATCACAGATCAATTCGTGATAAGCATAACATGGTTCCTAATTGGATGCACTGTGTTACACGAAACAGTGATAAACGAGGACAGGTAGACAATTAAGCCACATGGAGTTGGTGGTTAGGCGTCTTTTTCTTTTCCGTTTGTTTCAACACTTGTTATTTAAGTAAAATAAAAATTTATGCGATTTTATCAAAGCAGAGGTTAGAACGCAAACTTCTTACAACGCAGCCACGAGAATCTTCCAACAGTTTCACTGACAAAGCATTGGTCTCACCGGGACTATAGTAGACGACACTTGCGAAAGGTACTGTACAATGAGACTGAAACTACGTGATTACGAACAAAGCCATGGCAACACATGTTTGTAAAAGTTTCTTCTTTACTTCGGCCAAAACCCACAAACCCAATTTATTGGAGGTAAGTAAATGGTCGATTGAATAAAGTTTATCTTTTTAGTCCATGAACCTAGAACTCAAAAGGTATTTGATTAAATATTACAAGTCGTTTAGTTTGATGCTCTACCGACTCCCTCAGATCCCACCACCACTACTACCGATATTAATGCATTAAGAACACCTGCATGTCTATCTCCATTTAAGTATATTAGTTTATAGGAAAACTTCACGTTTGGCTGCTCATAAGAATATCGATTCATTTTTAAATAATGGTCGGTTTATTCAGCTTGTTTTTTTTTTTGCTTTTTTTGTTTGTTTTCTTTTTTTTTAATATAACATTGAAAGATTCATGTAAAAGCCCGGAGCTATTATCCATCCGTTTTACCAAAATGTCCACTTTACCAGGACAAAAATATCTCCTGTATTCATAACAACACTATGCCTCTCTCTATTTTCCTTCAGAGAAAATAGCCTGTATGGATGGCATTTCAACAAAATGAAATGGAAAATAAGCGCTAGGTCTTTTCATCGCTTTATTATTAAAGAAAGCACTATTGTTATTATCATTATTATTATCATTATTATTATTATTATTATTATTATTATTATTATTATTATTATTATTATTATTATTATTATTATTATTATTATTATTTGTATCTTTATCTCAGCATTTTCATAGGAGGTTTTATCGTACGGTGTTACTTCGAATTTCTGTTTGCCTGATTTTTATATCTTCACGTGTTTTTATTTCGTACAAAAAAGTATTGCAGAATCTAAACATCGTTTCGTCTTTTCATACAGAAGCGATACAACCGTTTGTTTTGCTGTTTATTCATACGTACTTATACAATAATCCACACATTTATACAATCAAATAAACACACAAATATATGTGCGTAATGTGTAATTGTCCAAAATTATTCCCGTTACAATTACACGACATTTTATACAATGTTCCAATATGCACTCATCTATGAACAGCTGAATGTGTGTGCGTGCGTGCGAGTGTGTGTGTGTGTGTGTGTGTGTGTGTGTGTGTGTGTGTGTGTGTGTGTGTGTGTGTGTGTGTGTGTGTGTGTGTGTGTGTGTGTGTGTGTGTGTGTGTGTGCTTTTGTGTATATAAGTGTGAATATACGTGCATACAATGACGATTTGATGGAGTCCTTTTCAGTGTTGGATTGAATGCTTCGAGGCAACTCTGTGAGTTCAAACCATGTCAAGGTCAACTTTGCTTTTCACCCTTTCGGGGTCGATTAAGACATGCCAATCACGAGCAGTAAACAAGCGGAGTTGTTAGAGAGTCATGGTTAGATGCCTTGTGGAATCTGATTCAGAACCATACATTTTGAGAGCTACGTCTGTGATGTCACTAGTACTAAGCCGTGTCAACCTATGTCAGTGGACTTTCCTTTGAGTAAACATTGGTGACGTAGAAAGGAGAGAAAAAGAAAGAACAAAAAGAAAATCATAAAGAAAAACACAAGAATAAAAGGAGAATGAAGCCGAACTGAGAGATAGCAAGTTGTCAGCTAGGTCATAAATCAGTTAAGCCTATTTAAAAGATATAAATACACATCCAGTTCGAAAGACATAAAACCTTATACATACAGACTCACGCGCAAGCACACACATACAAACACACCCCCTCACACGCACACACACACATACACATATACACACACATGTATATGCAAACGCTCAAACAGATATACATATATATATATATATATATATATACACATACATATGCAAACGCTCAAACAGATATATATATATATTATAATTATATATATAATTATAACAAGGGGTCGGCTTTATGCCTCACCACGCACCGTAAGAAATAGTCACTAAAGTCCTTTTTACTACTTTAAAATCTCCGAG
>NC_068982.1:76133635-76137070 GCF_001194135.2 Octopus bimaculoides | reverse complement strand
CATGTATATGCAAACGCTCAAACAGATATACATATATATATATATATATATATATACATGGAGTTAGATGTATGTCCGGTCATAGAGGGACTAATGACTTCGCATCCATAAAGCGCTTAGCTTTATAGACTATTCGTCAGACTCCAGTAGCCGCGGGCACATAGACGATTCGTCTATAAATCTAAACGCTTTATGGATACGAAACTATTGGTCACTCTATGACGGGGCGTATATTTAACTCCATGTAAATACATTACTGCAATATATATATGTATATATAATGGTTGGCTGAAAAGTTCACTGGCTGACCAAGGTACTCATGTGGAATGTGACCTGACCACACACTTCTTCCATTGATGTTGCAGTGCTTGGATCTCATTGGAGAAGCTTTATCCTGTTGCAGATAAGAATCTTCAACAGCAGATATGACGCCAACAACACTGCGACAGTGGTTCCCAGCCATCACCGTGAGGTGAGCACGATCATCCTCTGTGGTGGCAGTTGCAGGACGTCCAGACCTTGCGTCATCTTCAACACTCTCCCTTGTCCTAAATTTAGCTGCTCACTTCTGCACTGTTGATAAAGCTAGAGCGACATTCCCTAATATAACAACCCTGTCAGCGTGAATGTCCTTGAGGGCTAAGTCCTTTTCTTGCAGGTACTTGATAACACCACGATGGCAATTTTTTTCGTTTTCAAGAGAATTTGCTACTAGTTACTTTTGAAGTCTTCTTTGAATAGCTAGATGTCAGTTTACCAGGGGGAAAATGCAGTTCTTAACAAAAAGTAGTTGAAATTAATGTATGCAAGATTTCACAGCTTTAACAGCCTATGAACTTTTGAGCCCACTCTCGTGATTTGACATTTGTCTTTGTAAATGTAGAACCATTATTTCGATATCGGTAAATGGATAGCCGTTATAACTGCATAGTGTATTTTCTTAAAAGTCTTTAGGGAAATGTTTTTTTTACATTTCCCATCACCGATACATGTTGTATTGGGTCTATCTCACCCACATGGACCAGGTAGCATGCTTTTGGTGAAATGTTAAAATAGAATCGGTTGTGTTTGTGAATTTGGAAGTTATGCATAAACAAATTTATCATAGTGTTCTGGATCTAACTTATATTCTTTTTCTAGTAGGAACAACATATGACTATGGAATAGCCTACTCTTTTGAATGTCTATAGTCCACATGTTCCATGCAATCTCTCCCAAAATTGTCTTCTCCAAAATGTTATGTAAGTGATCCCTAAGTTTCATATCAAATACTCTGTCAGTCTGGTCTGTCAGCCGGTGTATTTCCTGGATAAAGTTTCTTGTGATTTTTTTTCCATTAAGGATTACAAGTGAAAGTGATGAAGAAATTTGGTTTTCCTAACTTTTGAACAATTGCCGTCGAGTCTTCGTATAGTCTCTACATCTATCATGGGCCTCCTGTGAATGCTTGAAGTATGATTACTCTTTTGTCAATATTTGAGCTATAAGAATACATGTAATCATGAATATCATGAATATTTTGATACGTCGTTTCTAACCTGATTTCTTTTCCATTACATTGAATCCACTGTAACCTTGCTTCTTCAACGTTGTAATACATATCACAATAATATTCTTGAGCCAAACGATCAGAGTAGTGAAGAAAATGGAAATCATGTCTCCAAACCATGAGCCTATATTTTTAAAACTTCATCTGTGATATTTTGACTCTTACCTCCAGCATCAAAAGTTGACTCTCCATCCCTTATCAGCGAATGGAAATAGCACTGGGAACTGCAGTGGGTCATAATTTGGATACATTGGATTGTTTGAAGGGGCGACTCACCAGGAACACACCTTTTACGCAGTGTCATGGGTCTTTACAGTTGTACTGTTTCCAGATTTGCATCTTGCATAATTACTGCAACTTCATCTGCAGCTGGAAGATTGCACGTTTGGTTACCAGTTGTAGGAATGTGTTTGTTTTCTGGAATTGAGAATTATTGTGTTTTAACAGTATCTAAATATTCTACACTGTTAAGGAGGTCGAGTCTTCTTGAGAACCTCATATTACCAGAGATCTCGGTCCTTTGTCATCTCATTTCTTAAGCTCAGAGTCCTAAGGTGAACTTTCACAGCTGAAATGCCGCTAAGTATTTTCCCGGAGTGTGAACGATTCTGTAGCTCGCCGCCTTAACATAAACTATAATAGTAAGAGCGAATTCTACTACTGAAAAAGTTTCGACACAAAACGCTGTCAGAAATGAAACAGGCTTAAAACAAAATATTATTATTATTAAAGAAACAGGAAGAAAACACTCTCAATGATTTTAGATGTGTAAGAAACAAGCAAGGAAAATTTTTGAATGGCTTATATCGCATACAAATAGCATATGAAATTGTAGAGATACTCGAGCACCAAATGTTTGCCAAGTAGCGCGCATGCGTACAAACTGTAAACTGGTCATGAGCACTTCCTTCCAGCCGAGTTTAATATAATAGAGGTTACCGTATATCAGTGCGTACGCGTTACCGGAAGTCCATAATGAAGGTGTATTCTTTTTAATCATATCGAAGGTTATATACTTATACATATATATAAATTTTAAATATATATATATATATATATATATATATATATATATATATATATATATATGACAGATTTTGTTCAGTTTCCATCCAGCAAATCCACTCACAAGGCTTTGGTTGGCCCGGGGTTAAAGTAGAAAACATCTGCTAAGGAATTTGCTCGGCGTGCTAAGAATCGTGCCGCCTCACCGTGTGTGTGTGTGTGTGTGTGTGTGTGTGTGTGTGTGTGTGTGCATGCGTGAGCGTGCGCGTGCGAGAAGATAGAAAGACACGTCATCAGCCTTCTATTACACTCTTCACAGGTTTCTGTTACAGAGAAAATTGCTGTTTTCTTTCTATTTACTGTATTTACAGTTTCTTCAGGTTTATGTCTATATATTTAATTAGGGCTTATTTGCAACTTTTCAAAATAATCACCCATATCATACACATGAATTTACATATGTATGTGCATATGTAACCATATGTGTGTATATGCGCACGCGTGTGTGTAAGTCCGTGCGTATGGTGACCATATATGCGTGTTTTATGCACATGTGCGTATGTATGCGTGTGTATAATTATGTGTGCATGTTTGTATCTAGATATGTATGTACATATTTATGTGTGTGTATATTTTGTAAGCATATATATATATATGCATATATGTATGTTTTGTATGTGAGTAGTTATGCATGTACATTTATATGCATGTATGTATACAAACATACATACATACATCATACGTATACATATGTCTGAGTGAGTGTGTGTGTGTGAGCGCGAGCGCGTGTATATGTATGTATGTATATATAGTGTGTATGCATTATATTTATGCGTGTGTGTACAGAAACAAAATCGGAGAGAAAGAGAAAGAGAGTAAAG
>NC_068982.1:76123315-76131143 GCF_001194135.2 Octopus bimaculoides | reverse complement strand
TATATATATATATATATATATATATATATGCACAAATATATATATATATTACCTATATATCATGTATTATATATTATATATATGTATATACTTTGAGAGACTGAGAGAAAGAGGGAAAGATATATATAGCCTTACCTATACATATATATGTGCACATATACATTTTTATGGGTGTGTGTGTGTGTGTGTACATACAAGTATATTAACTTATATTTATAAAAACATAAGTACAGGTATGTGCATACGTATATACATGTATACATACATATACATATATATATATATATAGACACACACATATGTGTATGTATGTATGTGTGTGTGTATATATATATATATATATATATGCATGCATGTGTCGTATGTATATCTTGTAATTTCAGTCATGTCTCACACTCAAATGTAATTACTTTCATGATTTTTCACCTAATACTACTTTTTCCCCACTATTTGGTATCCAATACTCCACGACCTCTTCTATCTAATTTTCTATCCGTAATTTCTCACCCCCGTTATCTACCATCCCGTATTAATCAATGCACGGAGCCTTTACATAGTTTCTTTACTTGCTAGTAGCAACAAACAAACTTATTTCATAATAATCAATCTGTAACCTTAAAAATGAAGGTACAAGTTATATAAAGTAATTTTAGAAGCAGTTAGACCTAGACTTAGACTTGGGACTCAGAACTTAGATCTGTTATATACTGTAAGACTCATAAGACCGGCGGTTAATATGGCGTCAATGGTGAATAAATGACTGAGATTACAATACTCCCCACTCTTGAACTGGATGCCGGTCCATCGCAAGGTTAACTTCCCAGCAATTACTGGAGCTCAAAATGTTAATTCCAAACAACATGCCTGCCTTGTTCTTTAAAAAGAATGCTGGAGTAATTAGAAATTCATTGAAGGCTTACATTCCTATTACTCATCAATTCTATAAGCAACCCACACGCATACACGCGCACGCGCACAAACGCATAAGGTCATTACAAAAGAGACGTATGAGTTGTGGAGAGTAAAAACTGAAGTGAGAAAAATATGTAAATCCGAGCATACTAGCGAATTAAAGAGTGATTCACAATTAACGATAATTGAATTTCATAATTGTATAGGAAGGATACACAATCGACTATACATAGAAAACACAACCTGCTACGAACCAATGAAAACATTACAAGAGCCATCACTCACGAAGCACATATGCTTTTACAAAAGAAAGAGAACGTTAGCAGAAACGACATCATAAACAATAAATATCAGTGGAAACAATTGAAATATGACAGAATCCACAACAAAAGGAAAAAAACACGGTTTTACAAGAAAGCAAATAGAAACACGGAGTAATAAGAAAATTTTAAATGGTGGTGAAAACTACGGAAGTCCAGATGGAAGTATTTAACCAAATACACAACCACAATAAAAATATACCGTCGAGCCTACACTTAACAAACAGAATATAAACAAACATTACAACAAATCAAAGTTAACGTTGGGAGCATCTAAACTATCAGAAGAGCACATAAATTGATACACAAAGATCTACATAAACACTTTTTGTACTATAAACGGACACACATCACTAGAAATAAATAAACATACGTAATATGGCTCTAAATAAATTCTATCTACAGTGACAAAGTACCAAAATATTGCAAAACTGGATATGCAATCCATCCAGTAGAAGCAG
This sequence comes from Octopus bimaculoides, assembly GCF_001194135.2. Lineage (NCBI taxonomy): Eukaryota > Metazoa > Mollusca > Cephalopoda > Octopoda > Octopodidae > Octopus > Octopus bimaculoides. The sequence goes on along the minus strand of NC_068982.1, from coordinate 76,129,450 downwards.
TTGTATCGAAGGAAACCAGCTTAGGATTTTAGTCGTCTTGACCCATATGGTCAGGCTTTCAAAATATTCTTCAAAAGTTTTCTTGAATGAAAATAATCCAAAAAAGTAATTCTTTCATGCAGTGAAATCCAGAGCTTCAAGAAGTGATGTGAAAAAGCACGTCTTCATTGATCGATAGTCAATAATATTGAATATAATAACATAAACAAATAAAATAAATAAAAAAGATCCTTTTTGTAGAGTTTATATTTATAGTTTATATTTATATGAGATAAAATTGCTTTAACTGGAAATCGAAACTGATTTCCCCTCGTATAAGGAAACATATTGTTTTCGTTGATATTAATAAACAGCAACGTTTGATGAAAGACGGAAATCATTTTCAGTCGTTCTTTCCAAATTGAAAGTCCACTAACTTGTATGATTTATCAATATACTTATTGTGTAATGTTTCAGTGCATACAGAACTAAAATCAAAGGTGAATACACATTCATCTCTCTCGCTTATTGTGTATCTTTCTAAAGTTATCAAGGACTTCTTCATACTTTTGAATAAACTATAAGCATCAAGAGTTCGGTAGAATTCTACTTCGTTTCTCTCAGAAACTTTCCGTTTGATGGTATATCAATTTAAACATTATACACTGAGTTAAATATTTGCTTTCTGCTCTATGATTCGCATACAACTGTAATTCTACGTTCGTTTTATTAGTTGCTTGTGCATATTTGGTATACCCGTGCATTATGGGTTATTCATTTTCCTTTCCACCCCACATTACATATCCATGTTGCTATGCAAACACTGTACTCTCTTAAATAATATCTACTTGACATTTTCCGCGCTTTTATAATCATTACTCTTTTGTAATAATTAATATTCTTAGAAGTAGCACTAGATAATATTTATTCACATACATCGACTGCATTATTTACAGTCTTATAATTGGAACTTAAACTAACTTTCCATATAAACATTATATAAACATCTTCACTGTTGTTAGTTTAAACACGTGAGCGTTTCTACATGACGAAACACTGTTTTATCAAGTTATCGTTCACCGAATCAACTGACTAAGATATCTTTTCAGTATATATCTCTCTATGTAAAATGTATGCATTGTAACAAAATTACTGATATTGATATTGACTTGTAGCAAAGTTTATTTGAGTATAATAACAGTTATAATGATATTTAAATGCGAAGTGACGCGGGCATTGTGACGGAAACATGGATTTGTATCGTAACGGCAACTTGTGTCAATATTGTTTCATTGAGTGCTATAGATATTTTAATGCTAGAGTTTGTATTGATAACTATGAAGTTAGGTGGGATTCGAAGTTAGGAGTAATAGTAGGGCTGTAAACATTGGTAAAGGTATTTAAACTTTAAATGGTGTAGATATTGTAGCAAAGAATGACAAATGTGTTATGACAGTAATGTAAACAGTTTAACAGTGAATTTCGTGGATATTCTATCATAGAATAATTATTTACATTACTTACATTGGACGGATATGTGTCCTCATCTTGTTTGTTGTTACCACAACGTTTCGGCTGATTTATTCTCTAACCTTCATCAGGTGTCCTGATAGAATTTTGAACCCAACCCTGTATTCTCATTCCTAAGATATTTTTTGCTGATGTTATTATTATTATTATTATTATTATTATTATTATTATTATTATTATTATTATTATTCAAAGCATTGCCTTGAATTGAACTCGCAATCTTGGGGTTAGTAGCCTGCGCTCTTAACCATTATGCTATATGCACGTGGACATATAAAGTATGAGGACACATATCCGTCCAATGTAATTAGCGGTAAATAATGTATTCTTTATATGAATTCCTTATAGGAATTTCTTATATGAAAAAATATATAGAACAGTATTATCATAGAATAAGTTTGACATTGTAATTGAATGTTTCCCGTGTAGTTTAGTAACTAATGATCAAGATACTAAAGTAAGAATGCGGTTTGAACAGAGGCAAAACATATTAAATTGAAAGTAAGAACGGAAAAGCAAGAATGCAAAAGAATACCTACACATGAGATATCATTAAGAAGCCAGAAAACTTTGAATAGTTTTATCATCTATCACTCTGATGAACTCACCGGTCTACTACCGACTTCTTGGTTTGACTTCTACCGGATATCTCTTTTGAAACGAATATGTTCAGTTTATTGCCATGTCGGCTGTTAAGAAGGTTGAATCTCTCTTTATGCTAATCTGAGAGTATCTTGTATCTTTATAAGGAAACCATTCGAGCTCGCACTGAATATTGCAGTCATCTTTGAGCTAATGACTCTTCTGTGTGTTTTAGCTTGCTTGATCGAATTCAGAATCGGGTTGTTAACATGGTGGATCCTCTTCTGTCTGCTGAGTTGGAATATTTTGCTCAAAGTCGAAATATATCTTCGTTGTGTCTTTTCTATAAGTATTTCCATGGTCATTGCTCTGATGAACTTTCTTGTCTAGTGCCCTCTGTCAAACCCTTTAAACGTGTCACCCGTTTTTCTTCACGTTGTTTCTCTGTTGAGCTTCCTGTCAGTCATAAGTCATTCCATTCTAATAGCTTCTTTCCTCGAACTCACTACCGTCGTCTTGTTTTCCTCTGAGTGGTCTATGGTAGTCAGTTCTTTAAACTTTCTGTCAATCGACAACTTTTGAATTTGTGGGTTCCTTCTTTGCTTTGTCCCTGCAAGGGTGGCAAGCTAGTAGAATTGTTAGCACGCCGGGAGAAATGCTTAGTGGCACTTCGTCCGTCTTTATGTTCTAAGTTCATATTCCGTCGAGTTCATATTCGGTCGAGGCTGGTATCACCTTCCTTGAAATGTCTGAACTAGTTTTATGCCATACATTCGTTGACAGCTCATTTGCCTTCCACATCATTAATTTCTTTTGTCGCTGTCCTTCTCTCAGTCCTTTTTCAACAGGTAGCGTATACTAGCTCTTATTGTAATTTTTTCGCCATTCATTCTCAAAGCACTGAAGTAAATAATAAACAACGTTTCTATGTTGCATATGAAAATAAAGAATAATCAGTTCAGCAACAATTGGAGAAAAAGTTGCATGAAATTAATGATATAACATGGAGATACAAGTTGCCAAAAGTCATCTGTGAAAATCTGAAAAAAAAACGTTTAACTCAACCTGGTATTGTCTAGGTTCAGTTAGAAGTCTACTACAATACAGCCACAGTTAAACGCGATTGTTATCTGAGATACATTAAGGACAAACTTCTAAATAAAGTTTGCAAACATTACAATAGTTACTCTATGCTGTGTAAGTTCAACTAGAAGTACATTATAATACAGCCATTGTTAAACAGACCGTTACCTTACAACCCAAAGACAAACTTCTAAATAATGTTTATAAGTATAACAATGATAAAACTATTCAATACTGTCAGTTCTCCTCAGCACTAGTGAACTCTATAGTAATACTGAGACAGAAATTCAAGCTAGGGAGATAATAAACAACGCAAATATCTACCAAATCTAATTAAATGTAGAAGTGTCAGAGTCGTTAGAGTGACGTACAGAATGCCACGCAGTATTTGTTCTGACCATCTAGTCGAACTAGATAACTTTTGGTATTCATTCTAGACCTTTGTGTCTTTAGTTCAAATCCAGCCATGGCTTACGTGGATGTTAGACTTAATTCATTGCCCAGTTTAACACCACCACCTAGCACTACGGGTTCCTTTAGTGGAGTTCACTCTTTTGCAAGCATTTGGGTAACGTCTCTTGTTTGAGAATACCACCCTTCTTTACTTCCACCCCTCCTCTCCACCTCTCTCCTCTCACGCCCTTCTTTCCTCCTTTCTTCCTTTCCTCCCTTCTTCCCGCCCTCCTTTCCTCCTTTCTTCCTTTCCTCCCTTCTTCCCGCCCTCCTTCCCTCCCTTACCAGTTTCAGAGACCCTATAAAAAGATCCGGGTTTTGCCTTCCCAATCGGCTCCTTGCAACAGATTATAAAAAGTATTTTTCATCACGTGGATTGAAACTCAGACGATTACCTATACCAACGATAACAACACTAACAACTATACCAACAATACTTACAATGATAACAACCACATCAATATTCTACAATACTAATAGCCAAACTAATACAAACAATGCTAACAAATACACGGATACAGTATGATACTGACAATGCTAACAACTACATTAATACGTTACAATATTAGCAACAGCACTGACACTTTACAATACCAACAAATATGGGAACTATAAAAGTCAGTGTAGTGTTATAATAGATTGAAAGAGCAAGTATGACCAATCACTTCCTTTACTCTATCCGTCTCTCATAACACTACGAAAAGACCATGACTATCCTTCCGTTGGATAAATAGATTGGCTAAATGTAGAATATTTGAGGTTAAATCCATTGAAACTTAAAATAATTTCACAGCTAAATAGTCTCGACAGCAGAAATTACTGTCACAAATTGTAATTGTTGTTCCAATAATGTAATAATTTCAATGAATTTTTTTAAGACATACGAAACCAGACAAATACTGCCATAGAGAGAAAGAGTGACAAAATTATTAAAATCATTGCTATTATAATCACTATAGCGCTGGCGAACTGGCGGAATCGTTAAGTTGTCGGACAAAATGCTTAGCAGCATTTCTTCCGACATAACGTTCGGTGTTCTACTCTACCGAGATCAACTTCACCTTTTATCTTTTCGGGGTCGATAAGTTGTTGAGCAGTGGGAAGATGTAATTGACTTACCCCTCCCTTCAAAATTTTATTCTATAATATTAATACTATCTTTAAATTTAGTATTTACTATCCTAAGCGTTTTAGGGCCTCTTACAACATACACCATTTTCCCATTGATTTATTTATTTATCTTACCCCGTATAACGGTCTCAATAGCCGGCCTTTTGTTTTTAAATTTCAAACGACCAATTACATCGAACGTTGGACCTTGGCCTGTCTCACTTCGGACAACAGGTTGAAGAGCAGTAAATGAATAAAATTACACTTAACCAATTAACACTTTATTATGATTAATACTATTAATTAGTACTACAAACATAATTATTATAAATTATTATGATTAATCTAAAACCTTATTGTATCTTCACCCCTCCCCCGACTAAAACCTATTGGCGTATCCCACTGTTATTTTTTGTTTTTTATTACTTATCCATCCTATCCCCACCATACGAAGGACTAATCCACCAATTGCTATTTTTAGTTTAGTCATTTACTTAACGTCCCAAAGAACACTCAAGCAAAATGGTATGATTACAACCACATTCAACTTTTCCCTTTTTCTTCTTTATGCTCTTCTTTATTTATTCTTCACTCTGATGGAGCTCCATGTTTCAGATCGGCTTTATTACCAAATATGATAAATATTTTAGCATATCAATGGCAACACCATACAATATTGGCAGCAGAAACAGCTGTTAAATGGGATGCAGTCTATTTGTATTGAATTAATAAATAGTAATTGATGTAAATCAATTGTTGTTCATCGATATTTCTCAATTTTCTGTTTTCTCTAAATTTTGTTTCTTGATAAACTTATGTTTATCCTTGTCTTTACCTATAATTTATGAGCATAATATGCTTGCATGTGTATGCCCATGGTTAAACATAGGTAATATACCGGTAGTGTAATGGATACTTCTATCCTTTAGCTGGTTATTTTAACCTCTAACTCAGCTAAACTGATATACATATATATATATATTGGGTCATCCCATAAATAATGCAGGGTTTTTTTTTCAATTGAATGAGCTAAAAGTCGGAGTGGGGCGGGATAAACTACCTGCATCAACTTCAGCAGATAGTAATTTGTGTCTGTGTGAATCCCTAAAACTCGAGAACTACACAACCAATTTCATTCCAAATTAACACATGCCTTACTTAGGCCAAAAACTTTTTTAACTTCTTGCATAGTTTGAGCCCACAGCAATATCATATCTCCTCCACTATTTCAGTATTACGTGTCAAAAGTGAAGCAATAACATGTGGCTACTGTAATTTCAAATACTTTCACTTTAATACTTTCAATTTCATGCTGAAACTATTAAAGTGAAACTATACTTTCACATATATACAGGCATACTATAAGATCCAAGTTAAAAACATTCCCAACAATTCAAC
>NC_068982.1:76121362-76122804 GCF_001194135.2 Octopus bimaculoides | reverse complement strand
AGTCGCATGGCTCAATGGTTAGAGCGTCGAGCTTACGATCGTGAGGTTGTGAGTTCGAATCCCGGACTGGGCTGCGTGTTGTGTTCTTGAGCAAGACACTTTATTTCACGTTGCTCCAGTTCACTCAGCTGTAGAAATGAGTTGCGACGTCACAGATGCCAAGCTGTATCGGCCTTTGCCTTTCTCTTGGATAACACTGGTGGTGTGGAGAGGGGAGGTGACTGGGCGACTGCTGGTCTTCCATAAACAACCTTGCCCGGACTTGTGCCTGGGAGGGTAACTTTCTAGGTGCAATCCCATGGTCAGTCATGACCGAAGGGTGTCTCAGTATATATATATGTATATATAAATATACACACACACACATACACACATACATATATGTATGTATATATACATGTGTGTGTGTGTGTGTGTGTGTGTGTGTGTGTGTGTGTGTGTGTATGTGTGTGTGTGTGTGTGTGTGTGTGTATGAAAGGATTTATTTACATTCCTAATGTGCGCGATTCAATAATGGAGTTATACATTCATGTAATAAATAGCCATTATTTCTTCACCAACTGAAATTTCAATAAATGTTGAAAATGGGGGGAAAAAGTATAGTATTTGATATTATGTGTTATGATAGCTGACACTTAGATCATTTATAAGTCAAATTTGTTATTTCTCCAATGTTACATTTTACTGAAACTTGGACACGCATCCTGTAAAAACGTTAGAAAGATATTACTAGAAATGCCTCCGCCACATACTCACAATAAGCTGGTCCTCACTCATTTCTGACACTGACGTTATTGCTGAAACTCGGATCACATCAATTCAAGCCGTGCTTATTAGAAATCAACTACGATCGACAGGCTATTTCATCCGTATTGAGGATTAGCGCATTCCGAAACAAATGCTTTATGATGAGATTATGCTGGAGAAGAGAAAAGTAGTAAGCCAAACAAAAGATACAAAGACTCTTTGAAATCAAATTTAAAATATCCTAAGTTATATTACAAAAGTCTTCAGCCACTTGCGGCAGACAGGGAAGCGTGAAGATTTAGAGCGGTATTAAAGATTTTGAGCTTCACATACTTAAGCACGCTAAATGAAAAGTAAATTTCCTGAAAATGAGATTAACATCAATAGTGTTGCGTGTGTTTCTCATTCCTTCTTTAAATGTTCCTTATGCATGAATTATGCATACCTCACGCTGCTATGAGATCGCACGCTGCTATGAGATCGCACGCTGCTATGAGATCGCACGCTGCTATGAGATCGCACGCTGCTATGAGATCGCACATTGCTATGGGGTAATGCACACATAAACTACTAGAAGTTCATTCCAGATGACCAGCTTCAATACCTTGTCAGTCGAAACACTCTGCCAATCACGGAAATCTATTTAGTGTTGACTGTGGGAAAAAGAGTACTTTATACCATAGACGATATATATA
>NC_068982.1:76120537-76121004 GCF_001194135.2 Octopus bimaculoides | reverse complement strand
ATATATATAAAGTTAAATATATGTCCGGTTATAGAGTGACCAATGGTTTCGCATCCATAAAGCGTTTAACTTTATAGACGATTCGTCAGACTAAAGTGGCCGCGGGCATATAAACTCTCTTCAAACTGTAGGTAGAAAACCGTTATACTCATTTAATTTGTAAACAAAAGAATAATATACATTGTCTGCACCTGAAACAGGACGAGTTATCGCCCTCAGACCGGTCCGATCAGCAAATCTTGTGGACCTAAAGAGCAAACAGAGAATCTCCGACCTTAGGCTGGTTCCGGTCTGCAAGTATTTTTTACAGCTGTAAAGAACCAGCCTAAGGAAATTAACTGACTGTAACGGTTTTCTACTTCCAGTTTGAAGAGAGGTTATATACCCACAGCTATCGGAGTCTGACGAGTCGTCTATAATGCTAAGCGGTCTTCTTTTTCGGATATATGATCCACTGACGATATATA
>NC_068982.1:76107788-76119691 GCF_001194135.2 Octopus bimaculoides | reverse complement strand
TATATATATGCATATACATATATATATATTTCATGTAATATACATGTACATATGTATATATATATATATATATATATATATATATGTATGTATATATATGTATGTATATGTGCATATGATAGCTTCCCCCTCGCTATCGATTATGGTCATTGCACGAGGCTTAGCTGTTGACGATGCTGTGATCGAATGTGACTTTTTAGCCCAGCTAAAGATCTACAATGTTTTGTACAGAATTGACAGTTAGATCCTTTACTGGCAATAACCGGCTGTAGTTGTAATTGGGCTTCATGTACCTTTGCATGTCGTTTAAGTCCTCCCACCAAATCACACTCCTTTCCACATGCCTGACAGATATGATTAATATGGTATGTAACGCCACCACTAGCGGCCTAGTAGTCAATCATCGGTCTCGCTTTATGACTACGAAGATGACTCTTGAGTCCAGCTTTACTGAGGCAGAGTCTTGCACAGACATTGCATGTCAGCGTCGTAGGAAGACCCTTACCGTATGGAAGTGCAACAGCGATGCCCTTCCTGACATACCTCCTCACTTTCCCATGCGCAACTCAAGATTTCTCAAAAGTAGTTGTCCCCTCCTGCACAATCCTTCTCTACCTGCTACGGTCAATAGCTATGCCCTCCAATGTGTCAGGAGAGATGTTGGCATCTCTCAAGGAAGCCTTCAGCAAGTCTTTATACCTCGTTCTTGGTTTATGTGGAGGTCGTTCTCCTTTAGCTAACTCTCCATAAAAGAATTGTTTTGGCATCCTTGAATCTTTCATCCTGACTAGATGACCACCCCATCTGAGCCTTTGCTTCAACACAAGAGCTTCTATACTTACACATCGAGAGCTTTCCAATATCTCAAGATCACTGATGCGGTCCTCCCATTTAATGCCATAGATCCGTCTGAGACACATCTGATGGAAACGTTCCAGTTGTTTAAGGTGGTATCGATATGTGACCCAGGTCTCGCAGGCATAAAGAAGAGAAGAGAGTACACACGCCTTGTAGACCTTTATCTTTGTCTTCCTGCATATGTCTCACCGACTCCAGAGGCGCCTTTCTAGCCTTCCGAAAGCATCACTTGCTTTCCTAATTCTGTATGGAATTTCATTATCAAAATTGCTATATCTATTAACAGTGCTTCCCAAGTAGACAAACTGATCAACTACAACAAGTCATTTACCATACACATAGATATTCGGTTCAATATATTGTTTACCAGGGACAGGTCGGTATATGACAAAAGTTTTCTTGAGACTGACTGTCAATCCTAAAGCAGTGCAAGCATCAGAGAATGCATTCAAAATGTGCTGCATATCAATCTCTGCATAAAACTTTTCCTATGACAGAAAGCAATGATATTCCCCTATAGTTACCACAATCATTCCTGTTTCTCTTTCCCTTATATAAGACCGCCATTACTGTATCTCTCCAGTCCTCAGGTACAGATTCACTAGCCTATATCCTGCCAAACAAGGAGTGAAATTGCTGCAGAAGCTTCTCACCGCCATGCTGTAACAACTCCGCATGTATGCCCAATTACAGAGAGAAATAAATACTTTTTACTCATATTAGAATATCAAACTCAAAGAACGTGGGAAGAAACATGCAGATAAAAAGAGGGGAAACAAGATTTCTCGATCCTTCATGAATTCTATAACGAAAAGAAACAATTGAAAAACAAATGCTGCTGAAAGAAGACATAAGAGAAAAAAATGAAATTCTTGTATTAAAAAAATTACTGGGATCAAGATTCTCGCTAAATCGCAATGATTACATCTGTATGAATAGCAACAATGACTCTTTGAACAAACAGTTCGACTCCAACTCAAAAGTAATTTATCAAGAATTCGGTATAATTAAAATAGAAATTAAAGAAGTACCAACAACTGTTGAAGTTGAAGAATTCTGAGAAGGAGCATGAGTAGCGAAGGAATCCTCAAGGGCGAGAATATTTTAAAGAGCATATGCAGCAGCTGCACAATCACAGGAGGCCATACCAGTTAAAGCATTAACGCAGATGGTAGATCAAAAGTATACAACTGGAGGCCATTAGAAAATTACAAAACATCAGGTTTCTGGTTGAAACTTTTAACAAACATAAAGTGATAATAAAAATATTTAATAGCATACTGAAAGAACCGGAAGCGACATCTGACTGACTCACCGAAAAAAATAATCCATCTTAATCTCACTACTACAGAAACTTCATGCCATAAAAGCGACACACCCAAACAAGCTTTCATAGACTACAAAACCTTAACTGCAATATTAACGCAGAGGATAAATAAATACTTGGGGAAAAAAACAACACAATTCGTTTCAAAAGAAGAAAAGAGTTGCTGCAAAGGCTCATAGGACTTTGAAGATCAATTACTGATCAATAAATGCATAACTGAAAACTGTAGAAAGACAAAAAAAGATCTGAGCATAGCATGAATTGATAGTGCTCGTCACGTGTTGAACCTGGAAATATTAGCCATAAGTAAGGTAGCGCCAATAGTAATAAACTATCACATCAAACACGTTATGAGTAAATGAAAAACAAATATAAACAAGGAGTACTATAACAACTAATCCCTACCATCTCTATTAAAAGGAGAATATTACTCTCTTTCCTTTTTTTGCTTAACTTCAATACCTTTAAGCAGTGCCATGTTAAATCAAACAGGACTCGCTATAGGAGGGCAATCAACCATATTTTGTATATAGGTGGTTAAAAGGTCTACTTTGCAAACAGGGAACAACTAGAAATACTGCTATAGAGAGTGGATGAACTACTGACGGAATTGTTAAGGGAATGTGCCGGGTAATTTTGGAGTGAAAATGGAAAAATTAAGAACAATAATGTCATGCTAGATAAAAAAAAAAAAAGCAGACATGAGAGAATTGAGCTAAACTTACAAATATTTACGAATTAATGAAATAGACAGTAAACAATGTAACGAAGGAATATTGCAGATGTATTAGGCCATGCCAGTTAATATTTAATACAAAGATAAATGCAATAAAATAAGTTAATAGAATTTAATTCTCTAGCTGTTCTGCAATGGACGCTAAATGAATTAGCAAAAGTTATCAGAAAACCAAGGAACATTGATTGCATCTATAGACTTCTCAAAATCTAACACATGATTATATTTAGTACGAATACAGGAAGGTTGATGTCTTATGCTACTGAAAAAACTATCATAAGATAGTTGTTTTTCAAGGAATTTTGCAAATACAAAACAGAGACCGGGCGGAGTTAAAAGAAACAGAAATTATGGAAAAAGATAAAACTTAGTTTTATAACAATGACAATAAAATTACCTACATGATCAGTAATTGGAAAAAATTGAACAGATGGGGAAGAGACAGAGAAAAGTTACAGTACTGTCTGAGAAGTGCCGCTATCAAAGCTGAGATCGATTAATTAGGATACAGAATCGAATCCTTCCTGCCAGAAATCTGCCAAATGCTTATAAAGAAGCAGAATACATTAAGTAACTATTCACTATAACCACATTAAGTGTATATTAAGTAACTATAGAATATAGTTACATGAAGTAATTATAAAAAATAGTCACTATACCATATAGTTACATTAAGTAAATGTACATTATGAAATTACATGAAGTTACTATACAATATAGTTACATTGAGTAACTATTCGATCAAGTATAGGTCTTGAAGAAACACTTAACTACATTACCTCTGGCCGCCCAATCTTAGCTGAGAGACTATGTATCCATAAGCATAACAGTGTTGAAAATTTACACACTGGTAATTATGTTAGCATTTGATGTACCCCAGAAAATAGGTAGCATATATACAGAAACGAACTCAGAGAATGACTTTGTGACTGTTATCTAGGATATAATAACCCACATATGCATGAATATGAATGAATATGACGGTTAATCGACCAGATATTGTTATCAAGGGCCACCGAGAAAGGAAGAGCCTTCTAATCCACGTATTAGTCTAAACATACGATAATGTATCTATAAAAGAGTTGGAGAAATCATCTAAATATAAAAATCTGGAAATAGAGATAACTAGTATGTTGGGAATGGAAAAAAAAACAGTTTCTCTAATAATAATAATAATAATAATAATAATAATAATAATAATAATAATAATAGGTGGCATGGGAGTTATTTAAAACCCATTTAACCAAAACGTATCAGTTAACACATATCCACACCATACAGAAAATTGCACTACTAAACACTGTAGATCCATATTACGTTGAATATGTTCAATAGCCATAAAACATACAATCCAAGCGAAAACAGTTACATACCATAGATACACAGAACTGCGATCGGTTGTACAATGAAAGCATGCAATAAAAACAACACTTCCGAAGCAACAACAACAAAAACAACAACAACATTAATAATAATAATAATAATAATAATAATAATAATAATAATAATAATAATAATAATAATAATAAGCACTAAGGAAAATCCTTGTTATTAAAAGCATATGTGGATGCTGTCTGTCACAAGGATTTCTATGAACCCTGATGATGACGACGACAACGACAACAACAACGACAACAACAATGACGACTATGAGGATGATGATGATAATGATGATGACGACGATGATGACGGCGGCGATGATGTCAGCAATGATGGTGACGGACGCAATGGCCTAATATACAACAACAACAATCACAGAAGGAACAAGAAAGACAACAAAAACTAACTATACCAGCTTCAACAACATTACCACACGGCTAGCTACAATAACAACAACACTGCAAAAACGAAAATACCAGCATGTAGTATTAATAAAAATAATAATAATAATAATAATAATAATAAAAATAATAATAATAATAATAACAACAACAACAACAACAACAGCAACAATGTGAATGCAAGCAATGATACAGGCATATTATTAAGGATGTTTCGAATGGCAGGTGAAGTAAGAACGGAATAGAATTTCTGTCTTGTAAAAACAGAAAAGAAGATAATAAACGAAGACAAACCAAAATGGAGTTAGTTTGTCGCCAATAAAAGATGAAAGGCTAAAATTTCTGCACAACGCAAAAGAATACAGTTAGAAATCAAAGGTGTCCTTTTTATAGAGTTTGCCTTAATGCTGTTGTTTTATTGGTTGCGCTGTTGTTTGTTTTTATTGTTTAGTTATTTATTTTTATATTTGCTTTCCTTCTTTTTTTTTATTGACCATTTCCAGATCATCCAGTGTTCTGCTTCATCTTGGACTGATTTTCTTGATTGACGATTGCTGGTGTTATGTATTTGCGTCCACGCGCACGCGTGCGTAGTGTTTTGCATTGATGTTTGTTTAGGATTCTTTTGTTTGTTTTCATTTTGTTCTGTTTTTGTTTTGTTTGTATTTTTTCTTTTATCTATCTTTTATTTGGTTCAGCCATTGGACTGCGGCCGTGCTGGAGCACTACCTTGAAGGGTTTGATCGAACTAATTACCCCCAGTCAGACGGTTCTTATTCTATCGGTCAGTTTTACCTAACCGCTAAGTTACGGGAAGTAAACAAACCATCACCAGACACGCATGTACATATTTGTGTGTGTGTGTGTGTGTGTGTGTGTGTGTGTGTGTGTGTGTGTGTGTGTGTGTGTGTGTGTGTGTGTGTGTGTGTGTGTGTATTTCAGTCAACAAAATCCACTCACATGGTTTTGATCTGCCCGGTGCTATAGCGGAAGACGCTTGCCTAAGGTGCCCTGCAGTGGGACAGAACCCGAAACCACATGATTGCAAAGCGAGCTTCTTAACCACACAGTCATGCCCGTTTATTTTTATTTTATTTTTTCCGATGTTTTTTTTTCGTTCGATGTTTCTTTTACTCTTATTGGTTTCTTTCATAACGGATTTTATATTTCAGTTTAAATGCCAGGAAAGGTTGCTTGACACGTTTTTTTTTTAATAATTTATTCACTGTGTCTGTCTGCTATTTGTTTATCGTATTATTGATTATCATCATAATTACTACTATAACTTACTTGCTGCTTCTGCTGCTACTACTACTACTACTACTACTACTACAACTACTTGTAATTACTTCACTTACTGGGCAAAGGCCGTTGTGGAAACATAAATGTCACAAATTTTTATTTACCTAAGGACGTTAGGTTCAACGTTAGGCGAAATGCCTTGCAGTATTTGCTTTGGTACTCTACGTTCAGAGATCAAATTCCGCCGATGTCATCTTTGCCTTTCATTCCTGTGGGATCGATATCGACTAAAGTCCCTCTCCGCAGTGTTATCGGTTTTGTGCTTAAATCAGAAATCATTCTCATTTACCATTATCTCAAAGTAAGGCGATGAGCTGACAAAATCGTTAGCATGCTGAGCAAAAAGATTAGCGGCATTTCGTCCGCCTTTACTTTGTGAGTTCAAATTCCGCTGAGGTTGACTGTGGCTTTCATTCTTTCAGGGTCAGTAAATTAAGTACCAGGAAAACACTAGGGTCGATGTGATCGATTATCCCCCTCACCACAAATTTCAGGCTTTGTGCCTAAAATAGAAAGGATTATTATTATTCCAAAGCTGTCATATGCTAATTTAATTGGCAGGTTTGCTGAGGTTTGGTGATAACAAGTGTCTTCAATTCTCAAGAATCTTTCTTAGAATTCTTGCAAAAATGCAGAGTTGCACTTTTCTGCAGGTCAACTATGCGAGTCTTAATTCCAGTATCTTTGAGGCTCTGGACCCATTTTGGGTGTGGTGACAAGTGCACCATCTACTACAGGAATAATTGTTATCTTATTCTTCCACAATCTCATCGTCTATTAGGTGGCTTGGTCCCGATTTCTCTCAATTTGTTTTTTTTTTTTTTTAATTTCTTCGGTACCACTCTATTACCAAATAGTAATAGAACTTACACTGTTTCTTTTGTCATCTATAAGCATATATGAGCGAGCTCCTTATTACAACAGTATGGTCAGTTTTTAAGGAGAAATCCTTAAAAAATTCTTTCATTTTTATCCAACATCACAGCCTCTGGCTTGTGCTCAAACCTGTTTTATTCCACTTTGAATCTACACACACGACTAACATCCCATTGCACTATCTTACCGACATCATCATGCCTGCATGTCTACTCTTTTTGTACTCGCATACTGCAAATACTTAAGAGATAGTTAATACTTTCGCCCCCTTCTCTACAAATTCGGCCTTTACTCTCTGATTAATTTTTGTCAATATTTGCCTCTATGAAATTCGTCTTACTGACTTGTTCCTGAACGGCTATAACTACCGCTTCAGTTTCTCGTTTCAGGTCTCCATCTGTCAGCCACAGTTGACGTTATTTCTCACGTCCTCGATTTGTTGCTTAAATTGGTAATGCCATTCCTTCCCTCTTTGAGTTATTTATCCTGTTATTCCTTCTGTTTTTGAATTCTCGTTGCTACTATTATTTGTGATGATGTTGTTAATATTTTTCAATTGTCTTATTTTTACTACGTGCTTTCACTGCAACACCGAGCACAACTCACTGTGCCTTGTGTATGTGCAGCGTTTTATTTTGATTTTATTTTAACTACATTGAAAGTGCCCTACGCTAGATGTGTACGGTGCTTAGCAGTACTGTTTTTTTATATGTGATATAGATTCCTAAATTCTAGATTTTGATTTTGCATTTGTTCCCATATTTTTGGATCATTCTCAAAACACCCATTATTATCGGAATTGTTTCTGTTTTCAGTTTCCGCATTCGAGTTATCTCTATTTCCAGATCTTTGAATAATGTTAAATCACCGTTTCTTTTAGAGATATATTTTTCATCTGTCAGGATTAATATATCAATGAGTAGACATTTCTTTTCTTAGTGATCCTCGACAACAATATCTCATTGATTATTTCTGACTGTATGTATTGACATATACCTGAGTATGGTTGCTTCGCCATTTTCGGTGGCTTTTTCTAATACATGCCTACACCTCCTCTTCTGTGTTGGTATTTCATTGTGTTGTCACAATTTCTGGTATATGTAAGTCCCAATTCTGTCGTGTTTGTAGATGTACTTTTTCTTGGATAAGACTAAGCCACCAGGAATAATGTAGTTAATTGTTTCTTTTCATCTCCACAAATTCAGCAATTACTGTATTCTGCTTCATTACTGGTTTTTCGTAGTTTCTGGAAAGAAGGTTTTGATGTTGTGTTGCAATCAAGGACCGTTCATTTTTACGTTTCTCAGCTAATGTTGTGATTTTTACCTTGTTTACTTCCACTCTTTTTTCAGATATTGGCCGTGTAGGAGCTTTTCTTGCCATCATTTTATCATGATATTTTACAGTCCGAATTTTAGTTTAGGGTTTTAGCTGTTTTACGATCTCTGTTATTTCTCCATTTTTTTTTTCTTTTTCCATAGCTTTCTGATATTGCAGTCTTTGATTTCTGTTTGTTGACTTCCTTAAAGACAGAAAAATATCTTTTGGCGGGCGGGGGCGGGGTAGTTGTTAATGTTTCGTAGCTATTTGTATTAATTTTAGTAGATATTTTTATAGTCCTACGCTAATATTTTCTAATTGTTTTCTACTTGCAAAAAAACCCTACAACGTTGAAATAGACAGACAGAAATTATATAGTCAACCCTCTCATTGTATTGATTACAGACCCAGCTCTTGATGTTGGCATCATTTTTTCTTTTCCTTTTTTTTTTTTCCTTTTTTTTGTAATTATTTTTGACCAGACCTTGGTCATGTCCACTTAACGTCAAACTTCTCGTTTTTATTTTTAACCTATACATTATTAAGTTTCACTTTTGACCTATTTCCTCTGCAGAGTTGTGTGAAATATTGGCCATAAAACGATTTTTGCTTTTTTATTTCATAATATTTTTATTTTTTTATTTTTTGTTAATTTTTGAAATTTCCTTTTGATTTTGTTTTTAGTTTGTTTTTTTTCTAAGCTTTTTTTCTTGTTTTGTTCTTGTCTAAATACATAACTGCCTTCAGTGTAGTTAGCTTCTAGATTGTGCTTTTATTGTTTTCTTGTACAGTAAGAAAAGTAAAACATTTCAAAGGTGAGTCTTAGAAGGGATACAGCTATCTTGTAACCTTTTCTCTTTTCGGTCATTGGGTTGTGAACATGCTGGAGCACTGGCTTGAAGGGTTTAGTCGAACAAATTGGCCCCCACCACTTATATTTAAGACTTACTTATTCTATCTGTCTCTTTTGCTGAACAGCTAGGTTTCGGTGACGTAAACAAACCAGTACCGGTTTTCAAGTGGCGATTAGGGAAAAATACCTGCTACACTTCCGTATTGGTGGTGTTTGTGCAGCAATGTGTTCCTTTTTTGTTGTTATTGGAGGAGTGCAAACTCTTCCCGTTATTGTATTGCGTCAATTTGCTTTGTCATGGGGTCTGGTTGCAGTCTTTTGTTGCATTAGTGTTTGTACTGTGAGTTGTGTGCTTCTGTTGGGTGATCGGATTGCTGATGATGTTTATTTTATTGGATATTTGCTATATAGAGTGTTTCTTGTATTTGTGGATTGTTTTGTTTAGGTTGTACTATTGAATTGACGGTGTCTTGCATAGAATGTGGACTGTTCCTAGCTGGGTTATTTTGGGGACAGGTATTATTATTATTATTATTATTATTATTATTATTATTATTATTATTATTATTATTATTATTATTATTATTATCATCATTATTATTGTTATCATTATTACTATTATTATTATTAATCGTCTAAGTTTAAATTCCACAGAGGTCGAATTTGCTTTTCATCCTTGCAGGGTCTGTAAAATAAATACTAGTCAAGTATTGAGGGCGACGTAGTCGACTAGCCTCTTCCCAAAAATTGAGAACTTGTGCCTATAGTGGGAGTAGTAGTAGTAGTAGTAGTAGTAGTAGTAGTAGTAGTAGTAGTAGTAGTAATGTAATTCTCCTGGGCCTTTACTTTCTGAGCTCAAAACCGCCGAGGTATATTTCGTCTTTCACCCTTTCGAGAACGTTAAAATAAACAAATAGTAAATATAATCGACTAATCCCCTTACCTCAAAATTGCTGTCCTCGTTCCCAAATTTGAAACAATTATTTATAGCTTTATCCCCTTCGAAACTCACCTTTCAAATAATTTGTTTGATATCTTCTACAAGCGGTTATACTATTTGTATATAGTCATAGACTGGCGATTCAATTCATCCCCAGTCAGGTTCAGACACATGACATTGATAGGCTACACAAATGGCGAAATATCAGTATCCATCGCTCCTGAATGGGATTGGATGTGAGTTGTCTCGCTTGTCTGTGAATTTCAAGTGTTTTAACACCCAGTGCTATGAGGAAGTTGTCCCCAGAGCTCTGTACGCAGCGAACCGGTGAAAAACAAAACACATGCATTGAGTATGAGCAGTCAATAATATATATATATATATATATATATCAATTTTGGTGTATTAACTCCGAAAAGCTGTTAGCGCTAGTTGGTCCGCGCAAGCTTTTCAATTTATTCAACTTCCATTACATTGAAGCTGTAGTTTGTGACTGGAATGGCCAGTTAATAGATATTTGTGGGCATTACTTTTCGTTGGCAATGTTATAGAAAAACGGACCCGCATATTAGGAACGTGTTTTTCCTTTTACGTGAGCCGTGTATGAGTTTGAGTATTCATTGAACCACATTTCATTTTTTTCATTAAAAACAATGGATTTCATGAATAATATATACATTTGTTTCCGAGAGAGCAAATGGTGGAGAGAGAGCGAGGGTGAGAAATGACTCAGCAATAGTCACAAAGGACATCAGAGCTTGGTAACAGCAACCACCGCTGCTGGCGTAGCAAGGTAAAGCACTGACGTCGTAATCCAGTACTTGCAGATAATATAAATATCTGTAAAACCATTTGAAGTCGCAACAGCTGTAAAGCCATTTGTATCAGTAACAATAATGTCATCTACAACAACAACAATAACAGCTACAAAAGGAACAATGATAAGACAACAACAATAAAATGAAAAAGAATTTATAATTTGCCCGTGCAACATGTCAACGGACGTCGCATACGCTCGAGGGCAAAACAATGTTGTTAGAATATACATGTGCGATACCATATACTTTGTATAATAACACTTTGAGTCAAGTTAGAGAAAGACGTCGAAGAAAAATTGCTTTTCTAAAGTACATTAATAGTAGAGACAGCGCTAATCGAGAAATGTCTGATAAAGATTTGTTCTGCCGTTAATTATATAACGGAATGCAGACAGCATACAATGGTGATAGACATTTGTGAGTTCGAACAGTGGCTGCAACTACATGCTTGCATTCTCGTCCCGAGAATTTGTGAGGATCACATTTTATATGGGATAACAGGTGACCAAAGTCAGAGACACGCACTAGCGTGTTATTCTACTAGGACTTGGTCACAGTGGTGGCAATGTTAGAGGAACACGGAAAAATCATATGACTTAAAATGCAAACCCAGCAGATCCGCAGATGAGAACAACATTCTTGTTGACAATTATGTAGAAAGACTGAACTGCATGATAGGTAAAGGTGATATTTCCATTTAGATACACCCTCTATTATTGTCAAAGAAACAATTATGGATTGTTTTCGTGACAACGAGAATTCATTGAAGACGCAATCCAGTTGGGAGCTCACGTAACAGGAAATATTAGATCCCTATTTTGTGGTTGTTTTCATAGAAAATCATCAATAAAAAATGTTGGTTGCATCCCCGGAGCCTTCTGGAATCGCAATATTGTTGTTTTAAAGTATATGAGAAGATACGGTTGGCTGGCGGTTAGAAGTAGAAACGCAATTGCTAAGTTTGCAGGGAAGCAAACCACATCATAGGTTTCTTCGTTACATAGGAGAATACAAAAACTGGTCGATTCTCTCTAACTCTCTCTCTCTCTCTCTCTCTCTCTCCCTCTCTCTCCCTTTCTCTCGTACTCTCTT
>NC_068982.1:76105679-76107778 GCF_001194135.2 Octopus bimaculoides | reverse complement strand
CTCTCTCCCTCTCTCTCCCTTTCTCTCGTACTCTCTTTCTCTGCTTCTCTTTCTCTCTCAAGCTTTCTCTTCCTCCCTCCCCCGTCTCTCTCTCTCTCTCTTTCTTCCTTTCTATCTGTCTATCTCTCTATCTTTCTCTTCCCAAAGCTGCTAAAAGGTGCTATCATCAGGCCCAACAACAACACAACCAAAGCATCAACAGTAGCCTCAGAAACTGCAACAGTCACAGCATCAGCCACGGCTACAATCATAACATCAACGAAAATCAAAACAACTACGAGAGCAGACGCAACAGAATCAACAACCACAGGAAAAACAACTCACAGACGAAGTTCTTAAGTATGCCGTTCTCCGAAAGAAAAGACAAGGAATTTACTAAATTTGTACAACGACAGGTGAGAACTTTTATTCGTTCGCCATCAAAAATACATTAAAATACTCTAGAGACATAAGGATAACACCAACAATTTACCTCATTCTCAAATGATATTTCTTAAGTGCTATTGGAGTTTTTGCTTTTAATAGATTACTGAGAAAGAGCGTTTGAGAGGGGGTTGAAATATTTCGAAAAATAATTTCACTCTTTAGTAATTATATCTGGTCTAATTAGCTTTGTGTTCCTTCTGAATCTAAACAGGTATGTTTCAGCTGAGAGTGACTTGGTTGTTGTTTAGCACATATATATATAGCGTGTTTAACATATATTTATACCACTTACACCCGTTTCTATCAGCTTTCAAGAGTCAGTATTTTTGCTAGTAGGTACATTGCTGATTGAGCCATATCTGTGAATACATAACTTAGAAAGGACTGGACAGACAAATAACGTGGTCAATTGTCTAGTTTACTGACTGTACAATTTACACTTAATATTGGTTTCAAAGTTTGGCACAAGACCAGCAATTTCGGGGTGCCCAATGCCCAACTGGTACTTACTTTATCAACCCCGAAAGAATGAAGAGTAGAGTCGACCTCTGCGGAATTTGAACTCGGAACGTAAAGACAAACGAAATGCCGCGAAGCATTTTTCTCGGTGTGTTAACGATCCTGCCAGCTCGCCACCTTAATCTGTATTTAATATTAACACTTTTTTCCCATTATTATTATTATTATTATCATTATTATTATTATTATTATTGTTATTATTATTATTATTATTATTATTATGTTGTTTTTTTTGTTTTTTTTTATTATTCGTGACTCTACATTAGTCCTCTACAACTAAGATCCGATCTCTTTCTACTTTATATCCTCAGCTTTTGAACTATTGTTGCCTTTCACTCTGGCTTACTACCTCACTTTCCTGGCTTACGAAATATTGTTCATGAAGTGGTTTTTGTTGCCATTAGGGATATTGACCATAGAGTGCTTTTTATCGTCATTACTTTCTGTAGTATATTCTGGAATTCTGATGCGGTCTTTTTGTTTGTTTGTTTCTTGTCTTTTTTTTATTTTTTCCGCTGTTTTATTAACGAAATCATTTATTTTTGGATATATTTAGTTTTGTTTTCTTGATGTTTAATTCTTAAGGCGACGAGCTGGCAGAATCAATAGCACACCGGGAAAAATGCTTAGCGGTATTTCGCCCGTTGCTACGTTCTGAGTTCAAATTCCGCCATGACGATTTTGCCTTTTATCCTTTAGGAATCAATGAAATAAATACCAGTCAAGTACTGGAGTCGATATAATCAACTATCCCCTCCCCAAAAATTTCGGGCCTTGTGCCTATAGTAGAAGGGATTATTACTCTTATAAAAATCCCCTCTGCTCGTATTTCATTATTTTTCTAGTTTTACTCTTGTTAGTCTGTTCTAGTTTCTTATTTGTATCTGAGTCCGTCCTCTCTGTATACATGGCAGATATATTTCATTGATTTCAACTTTGGAATGCAGGCTTCGGAAGGTTATAAGTAATTTCTTTCGGCTATTTTCTTTTCGTTTTGTTTAAGCTTCCAATTCAGTTTAACTTTCAGTTTATAAAGATA
Source organism: Octopus bimaculoides (assembly GCF_001194135.2). Classification (NCBI taxonomy): domain Eukaryota; kingdom Metazoa; phylum Mollusca; class Cephalopoda; order Octopoda; family Octopodidae; genus Octopus; species Octopus bimaculoides. Next base: position 76,105,794 of record NC_068982.1, on the reverse strand, counting down.
TAACAGTTGCAGTTTATAAAATTTATACCGATTTTTGCATTGCCGCTTATGGATGATGTGTGTATGAAATGTGCGGAAGAAGAAGAAGAAGAAGAAGAAGAAGAAGAAGAAGAAG
>NC_068982.1:76103993-76105455 GCF_001194135.2 Octopus bimaculoides | reverse complement strand
AGACAGACAGACAGACAGACAGAAGGGAGAGAGAGACAGAAGGGAGAGAGAGAGAGAGAGAGAGAGAGAGAGAGAGAGATGATAGACAACGAAGGTGACAGACAGAAAGTCAGTCAGACCGACAGACAAGCAAGAAACAGTGTGTGTAAGCTTAAGCATTTAACTGTTGCTCCAGATGTATACTTACTCATTATACACACACACACATACACACACACACACACACACACACACACACACACACAATCAAACCATGAATTCATATGACTGACAGTATATGCGTACGTGTACATTCATATTGATGCATGCGCCAGTGCAGATATACGTATATGTGCATGCGTGTGACTGCATAAGCTACAATACGCATATATATGCGTATTTATGTGCATGAGCTACAAACACGTATACACGTGCATTTAGACGTATGCGTATATACAGTTATATATTTATATACTCATACTTATTATATGCATCAATATTAATACAACTAATAAATAATAAAGAGCTTAAACATTTTTATATCATTTATATCACATAATTTATTTTATATTTCCAGTAAACAGATTTTTTCTTCTATTTCGTTCTGTTGTTGTTATTGTTGTTGTTGCTGCTGCTGCTGCTGCTGTTGTTGTTGTTGTTGTTGTTGTTGTTGTTGTTGTTGTTTTTGTTGTTTTGTTGATAATTTCTCCTTAAATTCCTGCCAATGTTTTGTGGATGTATTTAAACTAAATATTTTTCCTTTCTGTAGACATTTTCAAAAGATTTCAAATACTTTGGAGATTGAAAACAATGCAAGCGCATCGTCTCGTATTAATATAATACGATTTCGCCATTGGCTGAATATAAATGACGACGACGATGACAATAATGACGACCACTACGATGACAATAATGATGAATATGATGAATGTGAAAAACGATGATAGTGATGATGAAGAAGAAGAAGAGGATTGTGCTAGTGGCGGCGGTGATGATGAATGATAAGTAAAGGTAACGGTGGTGGTGGTTAGTGGTGGTGATGGTAGTAATGATGGTGGTGGTGATGATGACGATGATGATGACGATGATGATGACGATGATGAATTATGATGAATGACTACAACGAAGAACAATAGCAATAACAGTAGCAACAACAACAGCAACAACAACAGCAACAACATGAAAAAAAGCAAGAACAGCAACATTAATAAAATATAGAAGAAAAAACGAAAGTGAAAGTTGCATGACAACAACAACACCAAGGACATGTGCCTACATACATTTCGAAACACAAACACAGCAACAACAACATGTAAGACAACAGGGGGGGGAGAGAACAAGAGAAGCACAAGTGATTAAAACAAACGCAAGCCATATGACAAACTAAATCCTAAACTACCAAAAATTAATCCTACATACTCAGAGATTGAACAGTCGTTCGATTAAATGTCAATGTGTGTTTGTATATGCGTGTACATGTGTG
>NC_068982.1:76096905-76103703 GCF_001194135.2 Octopus bimaculoides | reverse complement strand
AAGAGAGAGAGAGAGAGAGAGAGAGAGAGAGAGAGAAAGAGGGGGAAAGAGAGGGAGAAAGGGAGAGGGATTGAGAAAGGGAAGGAGAGGGAGAAATGGAGGGAGAGGGAGAAAGAGAGGGAGAAAGGGTGAAAGACAGACGGAGATAGATCGCTATACCTAGATTCGATTGATACTCGTTTACAGCTGATTAGACTGAAGCGATGTGATATGAAGTGCCTTGCTCAAGGATACAACATACAACACAGTTACCGATACTGGGATCGAGACCTCGACCTTACAATTGTGCGCCTAACACTTTAACCAATACACTACATTGAACATTGGCGAAAAGTTACGTGCTAAACTTTTGAAAATTTTTGCATAATTTTACTATTCACTTACAGATTGAACACGTACTGTGTGTTAAATGTTTACATTCTTTGTCTGAAAACCTTAACTTTCCAAGGTTGCTATTAAACAAAGTGTGCTAATAATTATTGATATAAATTAATCTAGCGACACAGTATATGCCAGGACAACATATAAGCCTCAAGTTAGTTGGTGAATTAGATTAAACTTCTATCACAACTAATGTACCTCGGGGCTGGTTATTTATATCACATTCTTACATCTACACATCGATAAGTGTTAAATGTTACATCTTACAAACTGCTTCAGACGTACACCATAATTCCATCCTTTTTAACTTTCCGTATTCAGGTGTCATTAATACTCAGTTTAGATACAAAACTTACACAGATTATGAAAACAGGGGCCTTCATAACATCTTTCATTGGAGACATTACAAACCTAGTTTCATTATTTACATTCGACAGATATTTGTCCTCATCTTGTTTGTTGTTAACACGTTTCGGTTGATATACTCTCCAGCCTTCACAGGTGTCTTGGGGAAATTTCGAACCTGGGTTGTTGTTGTTATTATTGTTGTTATTATTATTATTATTGTTCAGGTCACTGCCTGGAATCGAACTCGGAATCTTGGGTTTAGTAGCCCACGCTCTTAACCCCTACGCCATATGCCCGGGGACAACTATGGAGTGAATTTTAGGGCAATAAACCTAATATTTTTCTATCCTTCCTTAATACCGATTCCCATATGCTACTTATATCTGCACTCGGTCTGCTTAGGAGGTTGTTGTGTCCTAGCATATGTGCTGCTTCTTTCAGTTTTCGTATTTTCCAGTGGTGTTCTCAGTTTATTATTTTAACTTCATCCCACAGGGAGAGGTGGTTTCCATTTTTCCATACATGATCAGCTATTTATCAATATCTCCTCGTGTCACAGCTTTGCGATGTTCCTCTACCCTTATTTTGAGGGGATGACATATTTCGCCTTTGTATAACCTACCACAGCTGCATGGGATGGAGTACACGCTCTACCTGGTTTCTTTCAAAAGTCTCAAGGTAGTCACTTCATATATCAAGTGTTGTACTATACCAATGTCTTTTTAAGCTTGGGTGTTATGAGCTCACAAAGAGGAGGTGAATATCAAATATAGGTGGGGTGGTTTAGAAGTGTTGTGATTACTCATTGAAATAAAATATTTAAACTAGGTTCGATACTTATATTCTAAACACAATTTTGAGAAAACATTTTTGTCAGGATTTGAAATACGAGTTAGACATTGTGTTTCCATGACTGATTCCAAAATTCAATGTAATCATAGTTTATAAGCTTTCACTTTCTTTAATAATTTCCATAAAAATATAACATATCTGCTCAGTAACTCATGTAAATATTTAAAAAGAGGCGCATGATTGATAGAGTATATATGAAAATATGAGTAATAAATCACTGAGAAAAATTAATTTCCTTTGGATTAAATATTTTCTCTTTTTTTATTTTTTTTTCAAGCATGCCAAGGAGGCTTCTGTGAAATGCCTTTCCAGAAAAGTAGGGTCTCTGCGCTACAATAAGTTGAGAACCATTACTTTAGACCCTCCATCAACAATAACATTACTGTAAACTTCAAACCCAGATTTCTAACGATATTCAAGAGCAGTCTCACTTCGACAAATTACATTCCAAAAACAAAGTCTATCCTTCAGGGCTAGTAAAAAATTCAAGGCTAATGGCTGACTGACACACCATAAACCTTATAGCTCTATATAAAATTATAAAAGGCCAGTCCAGAGCAGTGAGCGGAATTGGTAGAGCGTCAAATGTGGTGCTTTGTGGTGTCTGTTCGGTTTCTTTATGGTCTAATTTCAACATCTGAGACGACATTAACTCCAAGTTCTACCGATTCTTGTCATTTCCTTGGACAGTATTGGTGACGAGAAGGTAGACTTGTGCGCTTGGCAATTTCAGGTCTGCCATAAGAAAAATCTTGCCCAGGTTTGTACCTTGGAGACGGGCTTGTCATTTCAGAGCCATGGTTTCGCACAACATATAGATGAGCTGAATAAAGCTTATATACTCTATTAGAATATTACTCAACTATAAGGGACGATGCTGCTTCCAAACATGTAAAAATCCTTGACTGCATAAGAATGGTTACTCAGCAGTAGATAGGAAAGAATTACTCGTTAATGCACTCTACCAACTGGCTTACAGATATCCTGTCTTTTCTCCTATTCTTATATAACTACTATAATAGCCTCCGCTCTTCTAAACTAACAACTAGCATACCTTCTCCACTCAAGTCTGTTCGATGTGCCGCCCTTCTTTTCTCTCTACTGAAATGTCTCTACAAAACCTTTAATCTCAAACCTTACTCTCTATAACTGGACCTCTTTAGAATCACCGTTCTACGCCTTTACTTTCCAGAGGTACCAACTTTCTGAAGTTAGAGTTAAACATGGTCGGTCTGTTATAGTTTGAAATGGTTGTGGAGATGATCGTTCTCTAAGAAATAAAACAAATTGAATGCAACAACAACATATGTAAACAAACATATTTTGTTTTTTAGAAGAGTCGAATATGTATTATACAAACAAGAAGATAACATTTCGAACGCAGTATTATAAGGGTAATAATATCCGGTCTTTCTGATGCTTTCACCGCTATACAACGTTCGAAATATTACCTTCTTGTCTGTATAATACAAAACAAATTGAATATATAGGGACCACCAACTGTCAAATTTAACAGTGTATCTCTACATGTATGTGAAGGCCTGAGCAAGACATTTTTATAAGACTGACAATTACCTATGCAGGCAAGTCACCTCTCACCATGCTACTTATGTTTATCCAAGGAAAAAAACCGCCAACTCGTGCAAGTACAGCCTGACACCAATCTCATCACACGAATCGCTAACAGAACGCCAAAAATCAGAAGAAATACCACAAGGTACCTTGGCCGATTCTCTTACTGTTCTATCACTCCTATCTTCTGGATTAGTACCTTTTCTTCTCATCACCAAAAGAAAAAGACAAAGTTGATATTGGCGAGATTTGAACTCAGAGCGCGTGGCATTCCATCCATCTAATCTACTAACACCGCCAATTCATCGCCTTAATTTGCTAAATACACACATAAGTTTGCAAGTGTACTGTGCCAAAATTAACAGACATTTTAAATCAATGTTATGAATAGTGAAACTATACAGTCATGGTCTGTGAATCTCTGAAATTTTGTTTCAGACTGGTTATTTTCCAAATAATGAACAGAACTCACTCTAGAGTCAGTTAAAACTCTTCTAAAAACCATTGAACATTTTTTCCCCCGGAGACCGCAATAGAGGAGTAGTTAGAGGAAGGACAGTCAGAGGAGTAGCGAAAGAGACAACCGGAAGGGCTGAGTGTATGTACGGACGAGTGTGTTTTCTAAATGTCTCTGCATCAAAGTTTGTGTGTATGTCTGTATTCATGAATTTCAATGTCAGTATGTATGAATGTATGTATGTATGTATGTATGTATGTATGTATGGATGGATGGATGGATGGATGTGTGTGTTAATGTACGTGTGTATTCGTGTATATGTGTTAAAATATTTTGATATTTTAAATTAACTGCAATAAAAACTAAGCATTTCTAATATTGTGATTTTATACTGAGAGAAGGGTCAAATTCATAGTGAAATCTCAGTCAGTTTGCTACAATACATACATACATACATACATACGTACATACATACATACATACATACATACATACATACATACATACATACATACGTATGTATGTATCGATAATGGTTCGAAATTGAAATGATTTGGGGCCGATAACTGATGAGGGATGAACATGTCCACGTCTCGTGTATGACTTTTCTGTGTGTTTTCTTTTTACCCTTCTGTGCAATCTTTTACTCGGTATGTTTTCACATTCACACCGACACACACACACACACATACACACACACAATATGAATATATATATGCATATGTATGTATGTTATGTGTGTGTGTGTGTGTGTGTGTGTATAGAGCGAGACAAACAGATAGATAGATAGGTAGATAGATAGATAGATAGATAGATAGATAGATAGATAGATAGATAGATAGATAGATAGATATAAGTATACATACATACATACACACATATATACACACACACACTGAAGTGGGTGTCTCGTATTTAGTCCCAATCTATGAAACTATAATAAACAATAACTACTACTGCTGCTGCTATTACTAATAACGTGGTGACTTAGAATTACTTTTTTGAAAAAGGTTTGATTGCGTTTTCATTTGTTTGCCTATTTCCTTATTTATTTATTTATATATATCTATATATATTTATTTAAAAACTTTTCTGAAAAATGATAAAAATATAAAAATAAATAAACCAACGCTGTCGTGTTGGAGACATTTTTGTAATTTTTCGCAGTAGCACACTTTACCGAATAAACATGTCACCTGAAATTTCACTCAGGTTTATTATTATTATTATTATTATTAATATTATTATTATTATTATTATTATTATTATTATTATTATTATTATTGTTATTATTATTATTATTATTATCATCATTATCATTATTATTATTATTATCATTATTATTATTATTATTATTATTATTATTATTATTATTATTATTATTATTATTATTATTATTATTATTATTATTACTACTATTATTATTATTATTATTATTATTATTATTATTATTATTATTATTATTATTATTATTATCATTATTATTAAAATTTTAAAATTTTAAAAATTAAAAGTAAAAAAAAAACATTATTATTATTATTATTATTATTATTATTATTATTATTATTATCATTATTATTAAAATAAAAAATTGAAAAAATTAAAAGTAAAAAAAACATTATTATTATTATTGTTGTTATTATTATTATTATTATTATTATTATTATTATTATTATTATTATTATTATTATTATTATTATTAAAGTAAAAAATTGACAAAATTAAAAGTAAAAAAAAACATTATTATTATTATTATTATTGTTATCATTCCCCATATTCCCAATTTCGTTATTTAACTCTTAAAAGTCTTCCACTTTCTCTATTTCAAAGACACTTTTTTTCTCACTCCCCAACCTCTCTCTTCGTCTTCCTGGTCCTCAGTCTCGCTCTCTCTTTGTTTCTCTCTCTTTCTCTTTCATTCTCTCTCTATCTCTCTCTCTCTCTCTCTCTATCTATCTATCTATCCATCTATCTATCTATCTATCTATCTATCTATCTATCTATCTCTCTCTCTCTCTCTCCCTCTCTCACGCTCTCATTCTCACTCCACCTTGTTTTTCTTAACATTCCACTATTTTTTCCATTCTCAGTTTTTTCTCACTCTTTCTTTCTTTCTTTCTCTCCCTCTCTATCTCTCTATGACTCTCTTTCTCTCTTTCAGGTTTAAGTTTTTTATTCTCAATTTCTCTCTCTCTCTCTCACTCTCACACACACACACAAACTCTCTCTCTCTCTCTCTCTCTCTCTCTCTCTCTCTCTCTCTCTCTCTCTCTTTCGTTCCCCCCCACTCATTGACACTCTCTCACATTGTTACTCTCTCACACTCTCACTTTCTGAGACACACTTTCTCACTTTCCCTCACTCATGCTTACTCTTCTCATAATCTATAACTCTCTCACATATATTCTCCCTTTCCTTCTCTCATTTCAAGCTTTTCTTTCTCTCCCTCTCTCTTCCTCTTTCTCTCTGTCTCATAATCCCTCTTTCTCTCTTTCTCCTTCCCTTTCCCTCACTCTGTCTGTCTGTCTCTCTGTCTCTCTCTCTCTCTCTCTCTCTCTCTCTCTCTCTCTCACATTCTCTCTCACACACACAATTTCACTCTCTCATTTAAAGCTTACACCCCTCTTTCTCTATCTATCTATCTATCTATCTATCTATCTATCTATCTATCTATCTATCTATCTATCTATCTATCTCTATAACTCTCTCTCTCACCCATTCTCTCACTCATTCCCTCACACTCTTTTTCATTAAAAATATATATATATCAATTTTTTCCAAAATTTTTATCAAACGCAATTCGATTTCAGAAAAAAAATAACAAGCTAATACATCTACATTGAATATAGTATATAAGGAAATATCGGTAAATAAATATATAAATAAATAAATAAATAAATGAAACAGTAGATAGATGAAGTCAGGAAGGATTAAGTTGATGAAGACCAGATTATAGAATATAACAGGGATTCTGGGAAAATATTCTGGGTTTGTATGAATGGGTGTGAGTCTATACGTGTGTGTTTGTATGCCCATGTACACACACACATACACACACACGTATATGTATATTTATACATATATATATATACACATACACACATATATCTATAAACATACATACATATGCACATACATACATATATATGTATATGTATGTATGAGTGTGTGTGTGTGGGTGGGTGGGT
>NC_068982.1:76095808-76096655 GCF_001194135.2 Octopus bimaculoides | reverse complement strand
CCCATGCTAGCATGGAAGGCAGACGTTAAATGATGATGATGATGATGATGATGATGAGGAGGAGGAGGAAGAGGAGGAGGAGGAGGAGGGGATAAAAGGGTCGGGTGAGGAGCATGCGGATTATGAGATTGGCAAAGTTGATACTGGAATTGGTGTTAGTACCATTCTTTAGTCTGCCTGTAAGTTCATGATACGATTCTGATGCTATCAGCTTTGTTTTTCAACTTCTTCTTCCTCCGCATCATCTTCATCCTTCTCATCATCATCATCATCATCATTATTATTAATGTCATCATTATATTTATTCTGATCAACAGCAGCAGCAGCAGCGGCAGCGGCAGCGGCATCATTATTCAGTTTTCGTTTTGTTTTAGTGCATTACTCAGTGAAAGTTCATTCAAAAAAAAAGACAAACCATGAAGGTCATTGATAAACAGTGGATTAAAATGGAGAGGAATTTAAAAAGCTTAACGGCAGATATCTATATATTTATGATACGCTTAAAGCCAATCCAATCTAGTTATAGAAAAACATGAGATGGAACATAAAAGAGAAAATATAAGACATTTGGGATGGTACAACAGTTTTCAACGTTCATTGTTTTAGGGAACACTTGAGGCAGAAGAACGGGATGTCATAGTTAACATCTAAGGGAGATAAGTCTTTCAGCTATTGTTTGTTTTTCTTCTTTTTTAGGCGTAGACGTGGCTGTGTAATTAAGAAATGCTTTGCAGCCACGTGGAGTTTTTGTTCAGTTCCACTGCGCGGCACCTTGGGAAAGTATCTTCTATTATAGCTATAATAGTGTGTGTGTGTGTGTGTGTGTGTGTGTGTGTGTGTGTGTGTG
>NC_068982.1:76091372-76093872 GCF_001194135.2 Octopus bimaculoides | reverse complement strand
ACAAACATGCATGCATTCATACATACATATATACACGTACATGCGTATATTTACATGCGTATATTCCCACATACACACATATAGACATGCATACATGCGTACATATATTCACACATACATACATACATACATACATACATACATACATGCATACATACATACATACATGCATACATACATACATGCTTGCATACATACATTTATTTTCTTAATGCCAACATTTTCCTCACACTTCACTTAACATAAATGACAATTATACAGTAGTATTCATATGACAAAGAAACCGTAGTAACAAGCAAATGAGAAATAAATATCAACCAGCTAAAGACGCTATTCTCTCAAATTTACCATTCACCAACAAATGAAAGCACAGAATTGCAATAGAAACAAATGCCATAATGCTTCCACTATTCAGTCCTGTCAGTTAAATATTATATCACCAGCGGAATATATTAGTTCTCTCCCTTTTCTTCTTTGAGAATAATTTTAGTCAACGCTAAAAACTGTTCTTTTAATTACGGTTGTAATTTCGGTTGATTAAACTGTATCTTCAGCTCAACACCTCAGCTATGATCGGCTACACTTAACTAGATGTTTTTCAAATTCATTGTTTAAATTTACTTGATAAGTGAAGAATTTTCACACTCACAAAAAAAAACTATGTTGATGAGACATTCTCAAGTCTTGGTGTCTATATGTTTGGTCAGATGAGGAGGTTTAATAACATTTAAACATGTCTGAAGTTGTTACTGTCAAAATTCAAACACATCCCCCACCCACCTTTATATCATCATTTAATTTTTACTAGTTGAATGTTTGAGACTTTTCTTTTTTGTTCCTTTTGAAAATAACGGAGAGTAACTTTCGCCAATATTTAATCCACCCAAAATTTGTTTCTTACTCACAAAGTCACGTTTCTTCACCTCCTTTTTTTTTAATTGCCACCTCTTTGACTGACAGATTAAACTTTTCTGACTTTATTTTGTAATAGCTGAAACAAAACTTTTGTCCAAACAAATTCATACATACCTTGTGCAACCATTTCATGCCCACACACTTTCACTAACATACATAAAAATACAAACCACAAATAAATAACAAAATTCTGCACCCCTCCTCTGAGGTAAACTCATCCCTTATACGTATAACTTCCATTTCAGAAAATCACACCGTCTGAAGATTCTTATGTGAGCTGAAACTAAGTGTATCATTGTGAAGATTTGAACCTTTGAATAACAAAATAAAAATTATTGCTCTAAAATGTATAGTTTCTTTCTTAAAGATTGTTATACCAAGTACACTATACACTATGTGTGTGTGTGTGTGCGTGTATGTGCGAGTGTGTGTATGTATGTAAATGTGCTTATGTATATAATGTGTGTACATACATAAATATATATACATATACATATATATATATATATGTGCGTGTGTATGTGTATAGTTGAAATTTACACTTGTGTGAAAGCTTGGTCTCCAGTATTTTCTTATTTAGTTTAGTACGAAAGAGTTGTATGCATATCAGGATCACTCTCTCACACTTAGACAATATACCCTTGTAATGAGACAAATGAAGATATTGGAAATTTCCGAAATGGCTGAAGAGATCCCCAGACCTAATTTTATTATCTGAGTTCAAGTATATTGAGACCTTTAAACATCATATCACATGTTTGCCCTGCATCATGGCTCCTAGCCCAGCAGATATATATATATATATATCATTTTCATTTTTTTCATTTTCCTTTTTTCGAGTTTCAGCTCATGAGCTGTGGCCATGCTGGGGCACCGCCATTTGGTGTTGCTACACAATTTTACTTCACGAATTTTGCTTCAGGAATTGACATTTGGTGCATGAGAGAGTTTGATGCAGCTGCCCTCATCTGCACCTCCTGCCGGTATATGTATATGTATATAATAATATAAATATATAGATATATGCATATATCCATACATGTATGTACATACCTACATCTATATGTTATACATACATGCATATATGGGTACAGGACATCAAAAAGACGTTAAACACAATGAGAAACGAAAAGCGAAAACAGAAAACGAACTCTTTTTCGACCAACGAAAAAAAAACAAACAGAGAAACGAGACATGCAACATAAAGAGCATATCCCTTCGGCAGTTGTCCCTGTCCATCTACTCCGCGTTTCGAAGGAAAGGACAATACGCGACTTCGTTGGAACAGTTCTTCCCGCAAAGAAAATTAAATAAAATTTGGAATTTTTTGCGGAGGGTTAAAGTGTTAACAAGAACAGGACAGTGAGAAGAAGACAGTAAAAACAATAAAAACAGTAAAAACAAGTAAACACACGACAGTAAAAACAAACGGTTAGGGCTGTTGGGCCAAGACGATAGAAATATTATTATGAACGCCAAGTAGAAGAGACAGAAAAATCACGTCTGTTCCTTAGGAAGACCAGTGGGCAGAAAGAAAGGACCCCTTATAATGTATATATATATATATATATATATATATATATAT
>NC_068982.1:76090185-76091336 GCF_001194135.2 Octopus bimaculoides | reverse complement strand
TATATATATACATATACACACACACATATATATACATATACACATATATACATATAATACATATTTATATAATTATATACATATATAAATATAAATATGAATATATATATATATGTGTGTGTGTGTGTGTGTGTGTGTGTGTGTGTGTGTGTGTGTGTGTGTGTGTGGTTACACATAAAGCATGCACACACGCAAACACATTTACATAATATAAGCGTGTATGTATGCATATGAGCGTCTGTGTATTTGCATATGCATATGTGTGTGTGTGTAGCTGCACTCGCCATAATGATGCTTGAATTCTTAGGAATTATGGTGAGTGAAGATTTACGTTGACTTTCTTTTTCCTTTTACTTTATTTCAAATAATTATCGACAGGAAAAATTATCGTCTGCCAATGGCTCTATCTTCTTGCTTTTTCTACTTTCAATGCATATAAATGTTAAGTGATGCATCTTCTCTTTTCTATTCTACCTGCATATTTATTACATTTGACACACAAAGGCATTTCATATTTGCATTCACAATAGGAAACACGAAAATTAAAAAAGAAAAGAATTAAACAAAACACATATATACACATGTATACATGCAAAAGAAAAAAAAAACACGGGCAAAAATGAAAGATAAACGAAAAGATTGAAAATTTTTCAAAACCTAATCATAAATATCTATAGTGAAAGCTTCCATCTTAAATCCTATGTGAACTGGATATGGAAATATCTATGTACCACAGCCAGATTTTAAACAATGGAAGAATACATCAACGTTTTAAAAGTATTTCGAATTGCAACAATTATACGTTCCCGTTTGGTTATTATGTAATCACGTTCATTCTTCATTTCCTTTCTTCCATTAAATATTTAAAATGGTGTTAGTTTATTTAATAGTTTTCTATTCACACTCACACATCTGGTTCTTGTATTGTTGAATTGTTTGTTGCTGTTTTTGTTGGGTTTTTTTTTTTCTTTTTTTAACGTTTTCTTCAGTTAACTCTTAATATTTGGAAATCACAAGGGAACTAAGACAAAGAGCGATAAAAATGCTATAAAGACTACATGAAGCGAGTGTATGTCATAAATACAGATTTATCTCATCCATATCTCTCTCTTCTCTCGCTCTCTCTCTCTCTCTCTCTCTCTCTCTCGCTC
>NC_068982.1:76088085-76088476 GCF_001194135.2 Octopus bimaculoides | reverse complement strand
ATATATATATATATATATATATATACATATACATATACATATACATATACATATACATATACATGTACATATATACACATATATGTATGTATACACATATCTATGCATGAATGTGTGTGTATAATATACACAGACACGCACGCCAAAAAATATACACACGCGCACACACACGCACACGGACACACACATACAGACACACATAAACACACACGCGCATACACACACACGCACATCCACACACATACACACTCACACGCACACACCCACATACACATACACACGCACACACACTTCTCACCAACACAACACACTCACACAGACACGCATACAATCACACACACATGGGCATAAACAACACACACACATACAATAGCAAACGCACGCACAAAAG
>NC_068982.1:76086479-76087424 GCF_001194135.2 Octopus bimaculoides | reverse complement strand
TATATATATATATATATATATATATATATATATTCATATACATTTGTATGTGTGTATATATGCATATTTGTATGTGGACGCGTGTTAATGTACAAATATATACAACAGGATTCTGAAACAAAATTTGAAGAGTTTTTTCTCTCTGTGTTTGATATTTTTATCTTCAGCCCATCAAGATTTAAATACTATTTACCATTCTGCCATGGTACTATTTTTCTCTCAAGGACTGGGGGCTTCCATATTTGTTTTTATCGTTTTTGTTTTACTTTTCTTTGTTTTGTTCTCTCGTGGCCATTTTGGTATTTACGTATAACTTGAAAATCCATCTTATTTGTGTGTTCATGTTTAAAATAGAGATATTCTCTAAGGATTGTATTGAACGATTTATCTTCCAAGATAACCGTTGCTTTTGATTTTTCCTCTTCGTTGTTAATCTTGTTGTTGGGATGGGAGTGATGGTAGTGGTGGTGGTGGTGGTGGTGGTGTGATTTGTTAGTGGTAGTTTTGTAATGTAGCAACTCTCTTTAGACGCCTTGAACGCCGCTCAATCTGTGTTCTGACCAGGGATATATGACTATTGTTCGACAAATGGGTGATACTATTTTACCAAACGATGCGTTACTGTTTCGCTAGTTTCCTTTAATGTGGACTACTTACTGCTCAAAAATTTTAATTTTAATAATAAGAGTCCTATTAAATATTATAACAATTATTAACTAGCTAAATTAGTACCGAACAGGCAATCTATATAAATGCGTGTGTGTGTTTATTCATGTGTATGATAGATAGATAGATAGATAGATAGATAGATAGATAGATAGATAGATAGATAGATAGATAGATAGATTTCTTTATTAGCCACACAGGGCTCAACATAGATGGGACAAATACAATGTAGAGTTTTTCTTTTCGAAGGGACGAGAAAAAATGGGGTTAACGATCAAA
>NC_068982.1:76081064-76085378 GCF_001194135.2 Octopus bimaculoides | reverse complement strand
AAGGGCATGTCGTGTGCTTGTGTATTTGTTTGTTGAAGTGGGTGTGTTGTTGATGGTTCTTGATTATCTGCTTGTGGTGTATGTGATGTGGGAGAAGGGGAATTAGTTTTTGTATTGTCTTTTGCTTTTACTGTCTCCTTAGTTCTTGTAGTTGTTGTTTGTGTTTTTTCGGGTACATTTGTTGCTGTAGGCGGGTTTGGTTTGTGGGATTCTTCTGTCTTGCTCCTTTTGCTCGTTCTTTGTGTTGGTGGTGGTGTGGGTAGTAGGGGTCCTTTTTTGGCTGTTTTTCCTTCTTGTTGTTTATGTTATCTGTTGCTGTTGGGCAATCTTTTTTTAGGTGCCCTTCGATGCCACACAGGTAGCATCGAGGCCTTCTACCTTCTACCACAACGTAGAGGGTGTGGCCGTCTGGCAGCTCAATTTGAGTTGGAATTTCTTGCAATTCTTCATTAGTAATTTGTAACAGGACATCGAATTTTTTCCATTCCAGTCTTCCTGCTTTAATGCAGTAGTCTCTAGAATGTTTATATTTCCTTCCATGTGATAACAAATAGCTGATAACAGCCATTGTAGTTCCACTTCTGGAGGGACATTTTTTATCGATACTCTGGTTACCCTTTGTCCAAGGTACGTGGGCACCAATATTATATTTTCGGAACGAAGAGTCAGCGTGGACAACTCTTTCGCTTTCTCTTCGCTGTCAAATCGAACTTGCACGCTGGCGAAACTGTTCCCCCAATTTATGTAGTTCTTGTGGGCTAATATGGGATACAAACATTGTTCAATAATTTCTGTTGCTGGTTGCTCTGGTTTTCTTGTTTTTGTGTTCAAAATTTTGTATATGATGGTTTGTTTTTGTACATCATGAATGATTTTTTCAGGTATTTTTAATTTTAGTTTTGGTCCTTGTTGGCTTAATAGTTTTTTTGTTTCTTGAATTTCTTTTGTTGTGAAGTGCAAAATTGTTTTATTTTTTTTTTGTCTGAGTGCATCAGCAAAGTTTGTTTTTTTGTTGTTGTCGTCGCTGGTGGTGGTGGTGTCGGTAGCTGTGGAGACTGCTGTAGTAGCAGAGACTTTGGTCGTGGTTGGTCTTGATGCACTGTTGTTGTTGTTGTTGTTGTTGTTGCTGCTGCTGCTGCTGCTGCTGTTGCCGGTGGTGATCGTAGCAGACATAGCTTTCATATTGGTGGTGGTGGGAGGGCTGTCAATATGTGTGGTTGCTGTTTTGATGACGTTCTTAGAAATCTTTTTTTGTGTGCGCGTGCAGTTTTCATTCTTTTTCTTATCTAGCGTTCCAAGGCTAGGGAAGTGATGTTCGAAGAACGGACTGGAACAGCGTTCCAAAACAATGTTTCTCGACATTTTTTCAAATGCCGAGAAAAAATTTATATTTTGACGGGGCTGGAACTGCCCCTAGGGGCCAATTCCTCCTTTCGAAAAATACACAAATGAAGCTTGGGTGCTTCGCACAGATTATATGAAAAAATTTTAACAAATGTGGGCAATATAAGGTCAAAAATAGGTTTACCTCTGCAGCCGATGTGACAGCACGTCCGTCAGTAGAGATAGACAGATAGATAGATAGATAGATAGATAGATAGATAGATAGATAGATAGATAGATAGATAGATAGATAGATAGATAGATGCAACAAAACTTTTATGAACTAGAAAGCCGTAAACAAGTATTAGCCTTACCAGAATTAGAATTTTTATGAAGAGTTACACAATATCAATGTATAACATATACACCAAAATCCTCATAAACAAGTTCAACCCTATGAGATCTAGAATTTCAATGAATGACAACTTAGAACTATGAGAACACAAGACACAAACGATTCAAAGTCAACAAGTACATCAAACGTATACATCCATCACCAGCTGCTTAATGGATATCATTATCGTTTCGGGACTTGGACGTACCGTTTATTCCGGTAGCGTCAACAATGCGAAAACAAAAGCGATGTCTGGGAATTAGTAGACAACAAGCAGAAGCGAAACGTAGCGTCTACACTTGTTTATTGTTACAAATACAAACATCTATATGCCTATGGCTACGAAGCAAAGAAATTAAAAAAGTAAAATATAGAAAACCTAAAAACATTCTCAAAATGGACATTGCCATCCCCGGAATTATAGAATTTAAAACAAAATACCGAACAAAATAGAATAAACAAAAATTATTCAGCATAGTCGAAAACACTCGTTGCCAATACATAACACGAAGAATAATAATAGCTTAAGTAATTACCTAACTAGGACTGCAAGCATTTAGATTAATTAAAGAACATAAACCGATGGACATTGCTACCTCACAATATATAGCAAATATTTCAAACACGAAAACACGAACCAAACGTCAACTAGCATCAGGTTTCAATCGTCTTAAAACAACGCAACATGGGAATAAACCAGCATAAATCAATGAAATCTAAACCTTAAGTATCGAAAATATACCTAAATGAATATCGCACCTCAAAACATATAAAAGATATAGAATTGACTAGAACACCAAAACCTTAACGAAAATTTTCACGGATATACTTAAAGCATAATTAAAATGATCTAAACTACCAGAATAATACATCGCTTTAACTATCAAACATTACTTGCCTACCATGAGGGGAATGAATCAATATAGACTTATAACTATTAGATATAAACTTCAATTGTAGAAAATACATTGAAACCAATATTTTCACCTAAAAGACGTATATGCTTGTATAATCTAAAATTGACTAAAAATCAAATCGTAACGAAAATATTCATTATATAAAAATAACACATCACGTGCTGCAAATAGATTATCAAAAGCACAAATTTATCTCTTCACTTAAAACAGAGTACAGTCAAAAAATCATTGGCAATCTATGAGCGGAAGTTAATAAATACTCTCTAACGGAAATAACGTTGTACCTAATAATACACAATAATATATAGCAACCTACTCACAAGCTACAAAACAACGACATTGCATTGAACATTAATGAAAACTAATCATTCCACAGATTTATGCTAAAGTTATAACTAGAAATTGCTTCAAACTTTCTCGAAATTTCACTGTCTCCCTAGCAACAATTAAAACGTTTAACTAACATTTTCTTATCAGAGGAGTTACACAAGTGAGAAATTTATTTCATTTAATTTCATTACAAGGCAATAAATATTTTTCGTTTGAAAATTGGTATTATTTCTTCCTTCTGTATCAGCACCAAGAAGTTTGATACAAAGTTGAATTATAATTATTCTATGTATGCAATATTTCCTGATGTTACACATGATGGCAACGATATACCTCCAAACCGCCTCGTCATTTGATCGGTAACACTTTAGTATACATACATACATAGACACTCACGCGCTCACACACACACACATACACAAATACACACACACACATACATACACACATATATATATATATATTAGGCTGTCAAGAAAGTTCTTGCGGAATTTTCAGTTTGGTTTTTAAATGATGTATTTTCAAATCAATTTTCATTAAATTACTTTGACTTTATATATCATTTTAAAGCCCAGTTTTCGCTCTGTCTAATCGTGTTACTCTTTTTCTTTTTGAATAATTAAGCCATTTTTTTCCGGAACGTTGAATACAACATGGACAAAAAGCAAATTCACATAATTTTCTTATTCCAGTTCAAGCTAGGCCGAAAAGCTGCTGAAACAGCTCGCGATATCAACGATGCGTTTGGCCCAGGAACTACTAATGAACGTACAGCACAATGGTAGTTCAAGAAATTTCGTAGCGGTGACGAGAGTCTTGAAGATGATAAGCGTAGTGGTCGACCATCGGATGTTGACAACGATCAACTAAGAACCTCAGTCGAAGCCAGTCCATGTACAACTGTACGAGAGCTTGCTTCTGAATTAGACGTAACGTATACGACAAGGATGAAATACATAAGAAACTCCGACAACAACAGCCAGCATTGGTCAATAATAGAAAAGGACCAATTCTCCTCCACGACAACGCTCGGCCGCACGTCGCACAACTGACCCTGCAGAAGTTGAACGAATCAGGCTATGAAACTAAGCCTCATCCGCCATGCTCACCAGACCTCTCACCTACAGACTACCACTTTTTCAAGCATCTTGACAACTTCCTGCGTGAGAAATGCTTCAAAAACCAAGACGATGGTAAACGCCCCTTCAACGACTTCATCGCTATTAGAACGCAGGATTACGCTGCTGGCATAAATAAACTTGTTTCGCGTTGGCAAAAATGTTTTGATACTGTTGGTGTTTATTTCGATTAATAAAGTTTTGTTTGAAGCGAGATATGTGCATCTGAATT
>NC_068982.1:76067238-76078492 GCF_001194135.2 Octopus bimaculoides | reverse complement strand
TATATATATAACGTTAGCATGAAGACATCAAAGAAAATATTTCATAGTTTATATACATGCACAAAAACTCTTGAAATTTTCCAAAGATATGAACTAAACTAAAATGAGGTCGATTAAATTAACATATCTTTTCTGAAAAACGTGTGGTCTTTATATTATTTTGTTACAATTCATCATCTCATTAAGAAATCTTAAACATAGGTGGATGTGGTTTGGGTAATGTTATATTGTAATTGAAGGGAACTCTTTGCTGATTATTGTTATTATCATTATTGATCACCTGCAGTAGTTGCTAGGCAACCCAATTTTATAAACCGCCCTTTTTAAAATATTGTATAAATTTTGGACGCCTACCAACCAAACTCAATCATTCTTTTAAAATTAACGAATCAAATGATATTTATTAAAGTTTAACTGAATGTCTAATTAATTATTCATTAAAGTTTAATGACTAATGTTTTAACTGCCCAAACCCTTTACGAAGACACGAGAGAAATAGAACTGCTTCCTTTCAATGAGTATCAATTTATATGAATGAACCACACACTAGAAAACACTTGACACACAAGTTTGGTGTTACATCATGTAAATGTTGCTGTTATAAAGTGATTTCTCTCACTTTAATGTTTTATTGCAAGAGTCAAAATATTTGGAGAAGATTTCTTTATTATGAGGTGTATGTCTTCTCTTCCCGTAACTCTGAGACAATTTTGTGATTTAGTCAATATATGATTCACCTTGACAAACACAATGTATGAGATGGGAAAGGACATCAGTAGGAATTCAGTTTCCAACCTCAAACTCTGGTGCTTCTGTGGGGTTTAATAAATTATTCAGCCGCCTGGCTAATTGCAACATCAGTAGATTTTTTTTTTCAGTCACTGTTTGCTTATATCAGCAGTGACGGGTTTTGTCTTAGTATGCAATCGACATGCAACTGATAAAGCCCAAAGTAGCAGAAATGCATATCTAGCATTCTCACCACTGCCGCTGGACGGCTTTCGTCTACTACTGATGTAGTTTTGTGTTTTTAAGCACAGTAAGGGATACTGTCCCCGGACAAATACTGCGGTTAATTTACCTTCCGCCATATATCTGCATTAAGTATGATATATAGATGGTTTTTGCTTATTCACATGACTTATAATTTGCTTCTACGTTATTATTGGTTTCAGTATCACGTAATAACATAAGAAAGTCTTCAACTGACATGGAATCCGTTACCTGATCCTCGTCAATGAAGGGATCAAAGATACAGTCAATTACATCCGTGTAAATAATGTTCAGAAATTGTGATTCCAAGTTGTCCGAAGCAAATTTCAAATACCAAAATATACACATCACTGCCAGGTATGGGAAATAATGCAAATTTTTGTATAGGAGATGGCGGCGATAAAATTGCATTTTCTCATTAAAAGAAATTATACATTTAGCATCAATAAGAATCACATGCTCTTCGTACAGATTAATCTCATTAAAATCTGATAAAATTTGCAATGAAGAAAATATTAATTTTTGAATTTTTAAAATAACTTCCCATGAATTCTGAAAAATTTTCGTACACTGCCAAATAATTCCACACGACAGAGAGTTGTCGTTGGAAAACTATCGTACTTCTTTAGGAAGGAGTAATTTGTGCCAAATTCTTCGTATTCAGTACATCGGGTCCGAGATTCCTCGGGGATAGAATATGGAAAATTCCAGAAAAGAAATGTCAAAAGACTGAAAGTTTTAATAGTGTGTTTTTGCTAGATACAAAAACATTTTCTTTCTCCAGTTTTTCTTTAATCGCTCTCTTTCTCCCTCACTATCTCTCTCTCTCTCTCTCTCTCACACACACACACACATTCATTGTTCACACTAAGACAGTAGCGGGTAGACAATATACTTTGAAAAAGGTTATTAAAATTCTTCATTTAACAAAAACTGCTCTCGAAAACTTTGCGATTTCGAATACCAACAAAGTTATAAAATAATTTATCATTTACTTTTGTCACAGTTGCCGAAATATTCAATAAGATTTTGCTGATCTATTGATTTTATTGATTATTTCCACTGTAATCTTCATCAATTGATCCAGATCTAGACTGAGGTGTTTTGCGATGAGACTACTGCCGATGAAATTAAGCTATGAATCACAATGGTATTTGGAGCATCTTTTTCTAAATATGACATGAAACCCTGAAATCGATCAGTCATATTGGAAGTTCCACTGGTTGCGTAACAAATAACGTTATTAATAGGAATATTGTTTCATGTGAAAATAAAGCTTTTGGAGACTCTGTCTACGGTTTGCTGCTTTGGCAATCTGTCCCGATATATTTATTGTACGACGCTACAAGAACATTAAACACAGATTAATTGACGTTAGCAAACAGCGTCGTAAATGTGTTTCTTTTAACAAATATTTCTTTCAGCTCTTCAAATAATGACTCCAATTTTTGGCTCAAGGCCAGCAATTTTGGGGGAGGGGCAAGTCGACCCCAGTACTAATCTGGTACTTATTTTATCGATCCCGAAAGGATAAACGGCAAAGTCGACTACGGTGGAATTTGAACTCAGACGGACGAAATGCCACTAAGCAAATCCCTAGCACGCTGGACAAAATGCTTAGTGGTATTTCGTCTGGCGTGCTAGGGAGTTTTCTTTTTTGTCACTAAAAAAAGACCAAGTGTCCATCTCAGCCAATCAAATGCACTCTGGTAAGCTAAGTACCCCACATTGTGACTACTTTTATGTAGTCAGAAGGAAATACATTCCTTTGGTTACCATTTTAACTTACATCTTCTCATTAACTACTCACCAGCAACATTTCAGAGTGGAAGTTACAAGAGTTAATCTTATCTTATTATGACTAATCCACTCAGATTGTGGGCGTTTTTAAAGTTCTGACCAGGTTAGCTAAAAAGAAAGACACAAACTACGACAGGCTCTGACATATAACGACGGACGAATACATATCAAATGTAGTTTAAGAGATGGTTGTAGTACTGCTGTTGATTGTTTATCGTTGTTGCTGCTGTTACTGCTGCTACTGTTGCTGCTGTTGCTGCTGCTGCTGCTGTTGCTTTTGCCGTTTATTGTTACTGTTGTTGTTACTATTGTTGCTATTGTCGTTGTTGTTGTGGTGGTGGTTTGTGGTTGTTCCTGTTACTTTCGTTGCTGTGGTTGTCGTTGTTAGTTTTGCTTGTTGTGGTTGCTATTGTTGTTGCAGCTGTTGTTGAGTTGTTTTGTTGCTATAATCAATGAATGACCCTTTTACACGGCCTCCAAGGCTAATGGGTGGGAGGAATAAAGGTACTCTCAAACCAGAAACCTGACCTGAATGCTTACAACAGAGTAGACCCCAGTAAAAGCACCCTAAGTATCAAGTAATGGTAGTGTTTAATTGTGTAGTGAATTAAGCTTGCTACCCAAGCAGGCCATTGTGGGATTTGAACTCAGAATTCAATGAATCAATTGAGCGTGATTTAAACACAGCTTGCAGAGAGTCGGAACAAATACCGCAAGGTATTTCATCCGGCGCTCTAACCACTCAACCACTCATGCTCATAGTCATGCCCCTGCTCCTCGTCCTCGTTGTCGCGCTCGCCCTCGTAATCGTGTTCCAGATTGAGCTCGTCTTCGTTGTGAAAATAGAAGGAAAAGGTTTCGAGTATTGAAAGAATCGCGGTAACGACTCATTTACCCATGACCCTACAGGGCTCACAAAGTGTGTAAATACAGCAACACTCAGAGTGAAGAAGGAACAGAGGAAGCAGCATCGAAGCGAAACCCAAATTTAAAACGGAAGTTTGTATGCCGTCAACCATTCATGCTATCTATTTTATATAGACTGAAACAAGGCAGCGAGCTGGCAGAATCGTTAGCACGCTGGACGAAATGCTTAGCGATATTACGTCCATCTTTACACATTTGCAGTTCAAATTACAAGGTCGACTTTGTCTCTCATCCTTTCGGGGTCGATAAAATAAGTAACAGCTGAGCACTGGGATCGATGAAATCGACTTGCCTCTTTCTCTGAAATTGCTGGCCTTGTGCCAAATTTTGAAGCCAATATAGGGTGGAACAAAAAACTCAGATTCACTATTCTTGATAAAATACACAGTGTGCATCAGTTCAAACAATAATAGTAACTAAACCAAAATAAGGCTAAAACATTAGATAGATGAAAGTTCAATTACTCTCAACCTAACTTCACTAGCGCTACATCAATGGCCGTCTAAAATATATGTGGATTTTTTCTGTTACACCCTGTATCTTGTCCATTTTCAACAGCAAAACATCTAGGATTGTATCAATATTAATTGTTTTGATAAAATAGCTACGATGATAGTTAAAGAATCCGTTGGAAATTGGTGATAAAGAACTGTTAGAAGCATTTCTAATTAGCACCATTAGAAAAATCATTAGAAGAACTAAATGTTTTCTGCTGGCAAAGCTTGTTATATTTGTTCATCAGATGTTCAAAGGAATTTACAACTTTGGTTGTTTTGCTTTTATTGTTTTCGTTGTCGTCGTTGTCGTCATTGTTGTTGTTGTTGCTGCTGTTGTTTTAGGTTTCTGAAGAGATTTCGATTTTTTCTTCGCTTTTTTTCTTCTTCAGTTGGGTTCGGTTGGAATTTTTGTCTTTTATTATTTTTTTTTAATATTAACGGATTTAGTCCTAGTTACAACACTTACACCAACCCCATCACCAACAGCACCAACATCAACATAAATACCATCACCATCAAGAACACTACCACCAACAACACCAACAACATCACCAACAAAACTAAAACTAACGTCACTACCTCCCAACTCCACCACCAACACCAACAACACAACTAGCCATCACCACCACGAGCAACATCATCCCCCAACATCACTCACAGCATCGACAATAGCGCCATTAACAACAACAATAATACCATTACCATCGACATTCACCTACCCAATTAAGGACTCGCAACCAATCTATTTTGTTCTGATTGGCGGAGCCAATAGTGGGAAGTGGGGTGGGGTGATAGTTTCGGTGATAGCAATGTTTTTGTAGTCGTGATGCCTTCCCGAAAATATCAATGAATTTAGTCTGGATTGAGTTGCGTTCCCTACAACCCCACAGCTACTACACCGTATTATCACAACTCACCTACCTCCATATTATAAGCCAGCAGCCACCTTATTTCGTCTTTAAGTCTTCGTAAATCTTACTTCATCCACAATATACAATCTTTTAATAATTGCCGAGAGAGAGAGAGAGAGAGAGAGAGTGTGTGTGTGTGTGTGTGTGTGTGTGTGTGTGTGTGTGTGTGTGTGTGTGTGTGTGTGTGTGTGTGCGTGTTTGTGTATGTGTGTGGGGTGGGAGTGAAAGTCACATACACACAGTCTTTGTCACACATATACGTCACTCTACAGCACTTCTATAACGTCATTTACAATAAAATCTACTGTGTCTTCTGTCTTGTTCAGACACAAAAGAAAATGCGTACCCAGAAAAATAACATCAGCATCAAAAGCTAATTAGCTTTAATGACCGCGTTCGATCCATCACCAGAGATAAAAGAACCGAAACTGTCGTATCCGGATCGAATATACTTCGTTAACTTTCACTGTTGCTTCCACACAGTGACGTAACGTGGATGGGCCACAGAGATGGGTTGCCCCTGGGTTCAAAATTCGTAGGAGTGCAAAGACAAATAAAAATTTGAGCACCCTGTCCGCAATGTCGGCCTTCCCCCGTTTGCTGGCAACCCCCATGATATGTTACGTCATTGTTACCACTAGAGGCGGTAGCTATGACGCAGAAACTTCTAGAACCAAATGAGAAAAATCTTCAAACGAATAAGGTAACAATGATACAGCTCCTATGTAGTCGCTCATTCTGCTTGAAATAATAGTTACTTGCCCTTCACATCTCAAAGAAATGTTATATGGACTATGGTATAATGTAGCCCTGAAAAATGTACCTTATGTTGATTACGAAGTCTAGACTTTACGGTAACTTCTGTTGTTATATTGATATTTTTCTGGTTAAGCATTCATCATTTTGTGCTGCTAAAAATCAAAGCTAACGTTTGTTTCTGCCTTTAATGTGGAGCTTTATCGAATCTATTATCTTCTACAGGTTTTAGTCATTGGACTGCGGCCATACTAAGACGCCGCTTTGAAGTGTTTACTCGAACAAATCGACCTCAGTACTTATTTCTTTTTAAGTCTGGTAGTTATTCTATCGGTCGCTTTTGCTGAACCGCTAGTTTACACGGACGTAAACAAGTAACCAAACTAATATCGGTTGTCAAGCGGTGTTATACTATATGTATGACGAACACACACAAACACACCCACACCCAAACACACACACATACACATCTATATTCACGGTGGCCTTCAACTCAGTTTTCACCCCTCACAAGGCACTGATCTGCCTAGTGCGATAGTAATTGACACTTGCTCAAGGTGCCATGCAGTGGGATTGAATTTTCATGCTGCCTTTCTCTCTCTCTCTCCATCTCTCTCCCTCTTTCTCTCTCTCTCCCTCCCTCTCTCTCTCTCTCTCTCTCTCTCCAGCCTTACATCATTGGTACGTTTTCCTCTCTATTCTAAATGTATCCTTTCGTCTTTTCTGTTGTTTTGTCCTTATCTTTCCATATATTAATCGTCTTTCCATATATTAATCATCAAATAAATTTGTTCATTTCTTTTCTACTTGGCGCTCCTTCGTCATATGTCTGAAAAGGGAGCAAAGATTTATTCAAATTTCAAAGACAATAAACAAAAGTTGTAGAGGGAAAATAGAAGTACAAAAAAAAACCCATAAAATCCTACAATAAAAAATATTTTCGTGTTAATTCAAATAACATTGGAAAGAATTCAAATAGACGATGGGCGAGAGGACGAACGAATTTATCTGACAATACAGTCATTAACTTTGTCTCTACATTATTGTATTCTTATCCATAGACGAAACAAATTTTTTATACTGATTTATCACTATAATCACTTTATCTTTGCTTACTTAAGCCTAAGTATCTAAGTATGTTTTTCTAGATAAACTGGTTACTTTGTAATAATTTTCAATTAGTCTCAGCTTCTCTTCTTCTTATGTGCAGGGTATGTATATACTGTACTCTAACATCTACATTAACTTACAAAAGAAGCGATTGGAATACTTTCTTATCTAATTTATTTAGTTCGCTTAACTTCAAATCTATTAAAACTAATTTATGACTGACTTTCCTATTTTATTTATCCCTATAATCTTATTCTTGGCACTGAATTCGGTTTATAATATTAATCTGATTCTTCTGCAACACACTTCTCCAATGTTTTCATTAATTTATTTCTCTATGTTGCATCTAACCAGTTTCATCCACTCCTAATCATATGCACGAGTGATTAGGTTTCACTTCTCTAATTTCTAAAACAAAATATCACTTTTTTTGGTTCTACATAATTTACCTAGTTTCCAAGTAGCTTACACAGCAGCAACTATGTTATGTGTGGACAAGTAGAAACAAAGGTATATGATTAAAATTGTGTACATCTATATTTAACACGTTTGTGTAGATTCAAACGTGCAAAGATCTTCGCTGCGATAACTGTAAAGGAAGAGAAAATCTCCTTAGAGACAATGTGTGTGAAAACACACAAAGCTATATTACGAATTATATCATCGGACTGTAGGACACGTGTTTCTGAGTTGATACGTTTCGTCATGTACAGACGTCGAATCCACCGTTCATAGCTCATTAAGAACCATCGTTCTTATATGTAGACAGCAAGTACATTTTCTGGTGTACGAAAAACTTTTTGTTGTTGTGTAGAGTGAAAGGTTTTTACTAGTTTTTTTTCTTTCTTTTTCTATAGCCCTATAGTAAATATTTTATAATACTGTTCTACTTTCAAAAAGCTTCAACCTCCGTGGGTGATGTGCTTTATATGTAACCGTTAATCTCCTGATATTTCTCTCTTTCTTTGCTAGAGAAAATATTAACTATCTATCTGTATCTCTCGCCAATATCTCTCTCTCTCTCTCTCTCTCTCTCTCTCTCTCTCTCTCTCTCTCTCTCTCTCTCTCTCTCTCTCTCTCTCTCTCTCTCTCTCTAACTATTTATCTATCTATCTTTCTTAAGCTCCATAGAACAGAAAGCCCTCAAGCGGCTCTCACTACCACATACCATCCAGCTTTCTGTCCTACACCACCAGTATAATCACTTTCGTTCGCTTAACTTCAAATCTATTGAAACTATTTTATGATTTGCTTTTCTATTGTATTTATCCTTATAATCTTTTTCTTGGCACTGAATTCGGTATATAATATTAATCTGGTTCCAGAATGGAATCCATTAAAATCCATGCTGACCCCTCCAGATTACCTACCGGTATTCGTCACCTCCGCGCCTACCACCACCACCACCTCTATATTACAGAACAATAATGACAATGACCCACCAACCAGTGTCATTTTCAGTACTTCTGTCACTTTTGTGTTACACAGAACAACATGCTGTGGTAAAAGCAAAGTCTATCAAGAGAGGAGAGGTTCAAAAAGGGTTATTTGGCATAGGTTACAGTTTCTAAAACGGTTTCACTGCTATTTTCACCTTATAACCCAGATATTTGTAGCGACAGGTGACAATTTGTTTTTGTTTCTCCAGTTTGTCACGTGTTTTATTTGGACCAATCTGAACCCAGCAACCAGGTAGCCATTTTGACTTTAAAAGACGAAAATCAAACTATCACTGTTTTTTGTTTGTTTTTTTTTCACAGAACCGTTTGAGATATCGACGCAATACGCTTGCCTGTCTCTCTTCTAAGGCACGTATATGTTGGAGAAATATCTTAACGAGTTAACGCTTCCATTAGTTTAGATGTGTGTGTGTGTATTAGATTCCTCTGCTTAGTTTTGTGCTGCAATCTCGCATACCACGTTGCATAAAATTAATCGGAAATATATAATCGGTTAACAATCATTTGGAATTTTCAAAATAGTTTTATTAACCGAGTAATCGATTTTTATAAAGCTAAAACTTTTATATGTCAAAGCAAATTTTTAAAAAGCAACTTTCTTTGTAATATTTATTCCATGTAAAAAAATGATTCCTGTTTTATAATATACGATTATTACAACAAAAATAAACGAAAAGGGGAACTTGTCTATATTTTCGTATATTGAAATTAAAACAATTACAGCATTGAAGGTACATGTTAGTCATTCGAAAACAGGTAAATGCTATCCACTTCACTCAACCATTTGTTATTTGCTTTCAAAATGACAATTATTGCTTGGTATCAGGGACCAGATTGCAGTTAGTGAAAGGAAAATTTTGACACCAAATAATAAGTTTTTGTGTGTTCTTGAACGGCTATGTGTCATCCACGTTGCAATCGCTTTATTTATATTTTGTTTTGCAAGTGACCATACCCAAGTTTATGAAGAGGAAATTTGAAAGTGGAGCAAGGAAGGGACGAAAAAACTATTAAATAATTCACTAATAAAAGTTATTAGGTAATTCACGTGAATAGGAAGAGCAGCAAGACATCAATGTTTCTATTGTGACTTAGCTTCACATAAGAATCATGTTAAAATTTCACATAAGAATCATTGTTAATACCGAGCAAATGCAATATTTCGCCAAATTAAATAAGAATTTAACAGTTTTTTTTTTTGTTTTTGAATGAATGGAATGGTTCTACTACAATGTAGATGCTTACTTCAAATAGTATTTACTCCATCTAATTGGTGTTGACTGTATCAAGTCATGCAAAGGAGCAGTTATTTACTTTAGAACAGTTGAAAAACTTTAAAGTTATATCTTTCTGCTTCTTTGCATGGAATGTTTATGGCAAAAGACATTAATGATGATCCACCAAATAAATCTGGTAACTAAAACATATGCTTTACACTTGATAAAGCAACGAATAACATTGACTTTTATGAATGATATTCAAGACAAGTTCAAGAACAATGAATATCTATCCTGAAAAAATTTAAGCATTTGAATTTTACCTGAATTCTCCAAACACCATTTTAGTCTGATGCCAAACACCATTACAGAATGCTTGTCTTCTTTGGGGCCAGCGATTGTATTTACTATGGTCTTGAACAAACGTTTCAGTTGCTGCATTTGATTCTTGCTCTCTTGGGATTTGGCAGCTCAGTAATCAAAGAGATTTGCCCCGAGCAGTTGAACATTTTCAATAACAGAATCACAAAAAGTCATCAAAAGATCTTAAAAACAGAGTTCTATTTCTTAAACAAATATATTTTAGAAAAATTTAAATTGTATTGTAAGGCAAAGGAATTACTGTAAGAGATCCCCACTTTAGGAATATTCACTATAATATTTCCAAATATTATGAATCTATTGGAAAATTTTATTAGTTTACAATAAAACACACACACACACACACACTCTCTCTCTCTCTCTCTCTCTCTCTCTCTCTCACTTTTCCCCCCATTCATCACCCTCTTTTACTATCCTATATGTCTCTCTCCACCCCCACACATTCAATAATACTATAAAAAGAGACAAATCCTCTGAAGAAAAATTAAATCTGGAGAATCTACAAGAATAGATGCAAGCGCTAATTTATAAAAACATGTGACATATTAATAAAAATCTGTAAATGTACAACCATCCAGATATCTGAGTACCTTATTATTTTTTCTTATATATATACATATATATGAGGAGACCAGGAAAATTTTATATATAAGGTAAAAAGAAATAAGGATAGTATAAAAAATTATGAACGGCACAGAGAAATATTCATACATATACTGGGGTTGAACAAAATATGGATCATAGCATCATCATTTTGAAACATCTACAAAACCGTCAAAAACTTGTTTATTTTATGTTTTTTTTAAATTTATTATTAGTGTTGCTGAATATGTTTTGCTAAAATTGTTGTTTCTTTTCAGATATCATCTGAAAAACGTAATTAATATTCATTAGAATGACAGATCTATTGGACTTTCGAAGACGTCAAATTGTTGGTACTCGTATGGCAGGCGCTAGCGTGACGAAAACAGCCGAAATGTTTGGTGTATCAAGAAGTACTGTCTCGAAAGTAATGACAGCCTTTGAGAAAGAGGGAAAAACCTCCTCGTCGAAACAAAACTCCGGAAGAAAACCAAAACTTTCAGAGAGGGACTGTCGGGCTCTTACGCGAATTGTTAGAAAGGATCGCAAAATTACAGCCCCCAAAATTACTGCAGAGCTTAACGATCACCTCGATAACCCATTTTCCACAAAAACTGTTC
>NC_068982.1:76064588-76066218 GCF_001194135.2 Octopus bimaculoides | reverse complement strand
ACACACACACACACACACACACACATATATATATATATATATATATATATATATATATATATACGACGGGCTTCTTTCAGTTTCCGTCAACCAATCATTTCACAAGGCTCTAGTCGGCCTGAGGCTATAGGAGAAGACACTTACCCGAGCAGTGGGACTGAACCAGAAACTATGTGGTTGGAAAGCAAGCTTCTTATCACAAAACCACGCCTGCACCTAGATATAAAATTTACTTTAATGATTTTAAAAGTTAGACAAATGAGAAACTGGAAAATAGCAACTGACCGTGAGAACGGTCTATACAAAAAGGATGGGTAGCTTGGGAAACAGGAATGTGACATGGTGCCTTCTACGAGTAAAAGGAAATCAAGGTTGAGAAAAAGACAGCGAGAGAGAGGAAGGGAGAGAGAGAGATGACAGAGAGAGAGATGACAGGGAGAGAGAGATGACAGAGAGAGAGATGACAGAGAGAGAGAGATGACAGAGAGAGAGATGACAGAGAGAGAGATGACAGAGAGAGAAATGACAGAGAGAGAGATGACAGAGAGAGAGATGACAGAGAGAGAGATGACAGAGAGAGAGTGAAATGTGTGTGTGAGAGAGAGAGAAGAAGGGTCATAAAATGATAAAACTGTACCAAAAGCATTACCTTATTGCCTTGGACAGTGAAACAACATGCTGGTCCGCAACCCAATCACTGCATTTTTTAATTGATCAACTGAGAGTTTAGAAAAAGACACCGTCCCTTTGTGAAACAGAAACACGTTAAGTTTCTTTTTTCCTAGCCTGCTCTTGAATAAGTTATTTGTGTAAGGACTCAAAATCTGTAGTCACTCAATTCTGTCACAACTCCTTCATAAATTGAACTCAATATCGACATCGAAAAACTCAATTTTCACCCGGTAGGGGTGTGAATATGTGTGTGCGTGTGGTGGAGTGCACACCACTGCTGTTGGTCTTGCTGCTGTTGCTGTTGTTGTTTAATATTTTCGCTGTAAATGTTTCAGTCAAATATTATACATAACAAACATTTTTCTTCTCAATTTACGTCTGTTTCTATGGTGATGACAGCCTCCAATTTTTGTCTGTTTTCTCCCCTTTTCTTAATCTGTGCTCAAATATTTCTTTTCCAAAGCTGTTTGTCTGACAGCCGTATTTGCTTATCTTGTCACATTGCTCTCTGTTATCTTATCTCGATGCTCACTTCACTGCCCACCACTGTGATAGTAATACCTCTTCCTGCTGCTCCAATACAAAAAAAAACAGTCATGTTAAAATATGGCCAA
The DNA here is from genome assembly GCF_001194135.2 of Octopus bimaculoides. Taxonomy (NCBI): domain Eukaryota; kingdom Metazoa; phylum Mollusca; class Cephalopoda; order Octopoda; family Octopodidae; genus Octopus; species Octopus bimaculoides. The sequence continues at coordinate 76,064,932 of NC_068982.1, read as the reverse complement.
ACAAAATATATATCTGTTTTAAACGTCCAAAAATATCTGTAGCAGAGAAGAAGAATTAAAAACAAGTGTCTCGTTTATTTTATTATTTCTGCGAGGTATGAAACGTAGACAATATTCCAGGTTTTTGGGTTGTTTTTTTGGGGTTTTTTTGACAACGTGTATCGAAAAACACACACAGAAAAAGACAATTTTACTTAAACCTCAAGGACACAGAAGCACACCTGGTGATACAACAAAAGCACAAAACTGTTGAAAACTTGATGATAAATAATGAGATGGTGATGATGATGATGATGATGATGATGATGATGATGATGATGATGATGATGATGATGATGATGATG
>NC_068982.1:76063608-76064302 GCF_001194135.2 Octopus bimaculoides | reverse complement strand
GGAAGGAGGAAGGAAGGAGGAGGAGAAAGGAGGAAGGAAGGAAGGAAAGAGGAAGGAAGGAAGGAAGGAAAGAAGGAAGGAAGGAAGGAAGGAAGGAAGGAAGGAAGGAAGGAAGGAAGGATGAAGAAGAAGAAGAAGAAGAAGAAGAAGAAGAAGAAGAAGAAGAAAAAGAAGAAGAAGTGGTCAGAGAGGACAAAATACATCGTGTAAAATCAACACTATTTGGTAATAGAGTAGATACCAAAGAAATTTTTAAAATTTGAGAAATATTAGGACCTAGCCAGAGAGATGAAGAAACTGTGAAAGACTAAGACGATAATGATTCTTGTGGTAATTAGTGCACTTGTTTGGAACAACACCCAAACTGCTACTTAAGAAACTGATAGAATTTTCGTCAGGTCGAGTAGCCCATCCCACTCAAAAGGTCCCTGAATAAGGTTTGTTTAAGGATGTTGAGCAAAATACCAATGTTTCCAAAGGTGAATTATTCAAACCCCCAAAGAATTCCTCTCAACACATGGCTATGATGCTCCCCCACTACTTCTGCTCGTGATCAGAGATGCACATATCGTCAGCCACCAAGGGGCATGCTCAACTGGTTAAGGTCAAACAACTGACAAGCAAACCTGTGGCATTGAGCAGAATATTTGCTGTAGCCCATCTTTTATACCAAGACAAAACAATGTACATGATA
>NC_068982.1:76056040-76061570 GCF_001194135.2 Octopus bimaculoides | reverse complement strand
TTATTATTATTATTATTATTATTATTATTATTATTATTATTATTATTATTATTATTATTATTATCGTTAGTAGTAGTAGTAGTAGTAGTAGTAGTAGTAGTAGTAGTAGTAGTGTCTCTCATCCCATCCATTTATCTACTTTTATATATTTTATATTTTATTTTCACTTCTATCTGTTTCATGTTGTTCATTCGTTTTACCCTCTTTAAGCAGTGAGCTGGCAGAATCATTAGCACGCTGGATAAAATGCTTAGTGGCATTTCTTCCGGCATTACGTTCTGAATTCAAATTACAAAAAGATCGACATCGTCTTTCAACTTTTCAAGATCGATAAAATTGGTATCAGCTGAACACTGAGGCTCATGTAAGCGACTAGACCTTCTCTGCAAAATTTCGAATCTTCTGCCTCTAGTAGAAAAAAATTATTTTTACCCACTTATCATTATTTTTCATTTCGTATTAATTTTTATCGTCACCACCAGTACGATGCCTTGGGCCCTTGTAGCCATTTCACTTGAAAAGGAAATTGGGAGTGGAGAGGGAGGTGCTGTCCTCGAGTGAGTTTATTGAAAGATGGGTGAAAGTTGCGAAAATGGCAAGAGTGGATGGTAGCTCTCTAAGTGTGAACCTGTGAGTCGGAAAGAAGGGATTGGAGTGGGCACCTGATCTTGGGGTTTCAGGGGAATCTCGGACAGTGGGGTGGGGGTTCTTCGATTATCTTTAGAGGCCTTCCTATATCAGGGGGGCCACATCTCTACCATCTTCCCCACCATTTGTATGCTATGCATATGTCCCTTCCTTTTCAGTGTATACCGTGTACTTACTTTGTTTTATCATTTCATTATATGTATACCCCCCACGCTTTATGTCTGTCTTTGTATTGTCCCCCTCATCCTTCGCCCTTGTGACAAATAAATGAAATCATCATCATTATTATTATCATTATTATTATTAAGGCGGCGAGCTGGCAGAATCGCTAGCACGCCGGGTGATATGCTTAGCGGTATTTCGTCTGTAACCACGTTGAGTTCAAATGCCGCCGGGCTCGACTTATCCTTTCATCCTTTCAGGGTCCATATTTTAAGTACCAGTTACGCACTAGGGTCGATGAAATCGACAAGCCTCCCCCCTCCCCCAGAATTTCAGGCCTTGTGTCTATAGTAGAAAGGATTATAATTATTTATAACCATGCTCTCTAACATATTTCCTCACTCCCTGGCAATTTATAGAACAGAACAAATCGTGTTTTTGTGGACTTTTTGTGTATATGTGTATGCATATGTATGTATGTACATATATATATATATATAAGAGTATATATAAGTCAGAAAAAATATCTTCTCGTATATTTGTCAATAGTGTGGACATACGAAGGGGTGTTGAAAAGTTCCTGGGTTTAACAGTATCACGAAAGATCTGACTGGAGGCCCAAACTGCAAAGTTGTTTTACAGGAATTAGAAAGGACCTCTGCAATAAGTGCGAGAATCTGGGAAAGGAATAAGTTGAATAAAATCATAATTAACTGAGCTTCCTGTGTTTTCTTTTACCCAAAGAACCCGTCGTATTAGTCGAAGTGTACAGTAAGATCGGCCGTAATGTATACAAATTAATTTGTGTGTGTGTGTGCGCGCGTGTTTGTATGTATAGATAGATAGATATGTATATATATATATATATACGTATATATATATATATATATATACGTGTATATATATATATATATATATATATATATATATATATACACACGCATGCATACATGAATGTATATGTATATATATATGTAATAAATATGATATATATGTATGCATATATGTCTGTGTGTATTTGTGTAATGTACATTTAGATTCAGCTATATCTACAAACATTGACATACGTAAATACACACACAGAAAGACAGTTTGTCATTTATATTTCAATAGCCTGGTTTCAATACATCTGACAATATTAATTATTAAAAGTTGCTTTTTCAATTCCATTTATCAACAGCGCACGTGCATGTGTATGGGCGTGCATATGAACGTGTGAGTCAGACAGACAGACAGCTTATGACGCAGTGCGTTAGTAGACATCAGTGTTTAATATATCAGTTTTAAATTTTGACACAAGGCCAGCAATTTACAGGGTTGGAGTAAGTCGGTTACATCGACCCAACGTTCAACTGGTATGTATTTTATCGAACTCAAAAGGATGAAAAGCAATGTCGACCTCGGCGTAATTTGAATTCAGAACTTAAAGACGGACGAAATGCCGCTAAGCATTTTGCTCGGCGTACTAATGATTCTGCCAGCTCGCCGCCTTACTAACGCTTATTATATTGAAAGTTATCTGTCTACCTACTGACATCATATTCTTTCTGAATCGACTTTATCTATTCCATTTGGGGGTCAATTAGTTATTAAGATTATATTAGTGTTAAAAACCATTCTCACAAAAATACATCGCCTCAATATATATACCTTTCTTACAAAAATACTTGCCCATATTGCTCAAGACGTCAATATCGTATTAATAAGTGGAGCTACTAGCATCTCTGTGATTTTGTATGTGTGCATGTGTGTGTACATGTGTGTGTGCATGTGTGTGTGCATGTGTGTGTGTATGTGTGCGTGTGTGTGTTGTATACTTATGAGTGTATGTATCTTAGTATATATGTGTATGTGATTTGTATGTATTTAAGAGTCTGCATTTGTACAAGTAATAGGAAGTACTCAATATAGGCGGAACAGTATAGTTATTCATTCGAAACCGATGATGTATTGAAGCTGGTGCCAAGATCCGCGTTGTTTTGCGTTTGTTTACACAACCAGAAGTGAAAACCTGAAGCTAACCTAGAATAGAGAGGGCATGCAACTGATGATGTGAATGGCAACGAAAGAACTTTGGCAAATATAACTGACTGATTAATTAACCGAATGATTAAGCAATGACCAAGAAATCGATTAGTTAATTGGCTAAATAGTTAACCAATTAACGAATAAGAAAGAAAAAGTGAAATAGAACCAGTGCGTGCGTTTGTTATAGGCATAAGGCGGCCAGTTGGCAGAATCGTTACCGCACCGAACAAAATGTTTAGCAGTACTTCGTCCGTCTTTACGTTCTCAGTTCAAATTCCGCCTGGGTCGACTTCGCCTTTCATCTTTTCCGAATCGATAAAATAAGTACCAGTTGAGCATTGGGGTTGATCTAATTAGCTAGCCCCCTCCCCATAAATTTTAGGCCTTGTGCCTATAGCAGAAAAGCTGTTGATTATAGGCATAATTCCCTATACACGATAGATGCGCAATGGCCCAGTGGTTAGGGCAACGGACTCGCGGACATAGGATCGCGGTTTCGATTCCCAAACCGGGCGTTGTGAGTGTTTATTGAGCGAAAACACCTAAAGCTCCACAAGGCTCCAGCAGGGGATGGTGGTGAACCCTGCTGTACTCTTTCACCACAACTTTCTCTTACTTCCTGTTTCTGTTGTGCCTGTAATTCAAAGGGTCAGCCTTGTCACACTGTGTCACGCTGAATATCCCCGAGAACTACGTTAAGGGTACACGTGTCTGTGGAGTGCTCAGCCACTTACACGTTAATTTCACGAGCAGGCTGTTCCGTTGATCGGATCAACTGGAACCCTCGACGTCGTAAGCGACGGAGTGCCAACAACAACCTACACACGATACAACAAAATTTAGGCAATCGGTTTTACCTGAAAGGATAAAATGGATCTTTAGAACGTAGGAAATGTGGTGCAGCGATGGATTGAAACATTAACTTCGAATTATGCCATAATTTTTTAACTTTATTTTCTACTTTCGACACTTCTCATTTCTGATGATTTATTATATCAGAAAATATTCTCCTCATACGTTACAAATAACTTTAACAGTTTTTATTGCCAGGAATCAATTCTAAAACCTAGTCTTCTTTAATATGGCTGCGCTAATAATGTGTGTGCGTGCGCGCGTGCATGTGTGTGTGTGTCCACGCGCGCACGCGCTCGTATTTCTGCAAATATATCGCTATATACATACATACAGATATATATAAGCATATGCATGTAAATATATATATGTGTATATATATGCATGTATATATATATATATATATATATATATATATATATATATATATATACACACACATGTATATCTATATCAATATAACTATCTATTTAGAGAGAGAAAGTATGCATGTTTTGTATAGTTTGCGTTTGTTTTGTATGCATGTGAATGTGCACGTATATGTGTCTACATTCGAACATGTGTTGCGTGTGAGCGTACGCATTATAAGACATTTTATGTCGTCCATTTCTCTTAATGTTGAACGCTATTCCGTTCAGCTCTTCACTTTTACTCTAATTTTTCCCTTCTACTTTTTATCTTTACTTACTGAATCTAGAATATACCACATAAACAAAAAGAGGAAGAGAGAGAGAGCGGGGTGGAAGCATCACATAATGATGACTTTATGCGTTTGTCCTTGCATTTAGATCGGTCAGTTGTACATAGCTCAAAAACGAAACGTTTGATGATAATAATGATAATAATAATAATAATAATAATAATAATAATAATAATAATAATAATAATAATAATAATGATGATGATGATGATGATGATAATAATAATGATAGGAACAACAACAAAGACAACAATAACAGCGAGGACGACGACGATAATGATGACAATATACAATAACAACGGTGGTAGTAAACGTCGCCAGTGTTCGTCACATAATTACACGCTGGTCATCTTATCACTTCAGGCATCTTTGGAGAAAAGTTACGAATGCTTTTCAGATGAACAGTAATGAGCAAATAGCAAACCGTAAGAGGAAGCGGTCGGTCCAGCATATTATGTACTAAAAACGAAATTTTGATTGGCAGATGAGCAAATGATCAAAGCGGACATATCAGCGCTTTGAATGTCTCCAATATGGTTCTGAAGTAGGATTAAGAACGGCGTTTCTGGAGATCCATCTTTCATCTACGCAGTCGGATGCCGTCCATTAAAATAGCGTCTTGAGTAAAACGATCGCTCTGCTTTGAGGCGTCAAGTGTTTTAGAATATATCGCCATCTATCGAGTTGGATAGGTGAGATAATAAACCTTGTGCATCTGATCGTCTGCCAGCTGTTGACAGAACACTGTAGAAACACTGTATGTTTAGATAGATATACATATACAAACATATATGTCTATACACACACACACACACACACACACACACACACACATGTACAATCGTATATATATATGTCTTTGTGTATATTCATTTCAATACAAGTATTAGTAAATGTATGTGTGCGTATATGTGTGTGTATGTATGTATGTATGTATGTATGTATGTATGTGTGTGTGTATGTATGTATGAACGGATGTATATTCAATTAAGTGATATAATAATCTTACGGTTACGTATGTATATGTGAGCATATAGACGCAGGAGTGGCTGTGTTGTAAGTAACTTGCTTACCAACCACATGGTTCCGGGTTCAGTCCCACTGCGTGGCACCTTGGGCAGGTGTCTTCTACTATAGCTT
>NC_068982.1:76051070-76055294 GCF_001194135.2 Octopus bimaculoides | reverse complement strand
GTGTGTGTGTGTGTGTGTGTGTGTGCGTGTGTGTGTGTGTGTGTGTGTCATATATAAGTATTGTGTATATATCGGTATGTGTGTGTTGTGTGCTTGTTTATGAATCCGTGTACTCGTTTATATTTTCGTGGTGTATCTACATAACTTTTTGCTTTACTCGATTCAATCGTTGCACTGCGGCCATGTTGGGGCACTGCTTTAACGTGCTTCGCCCACTGGTTCATTTTTATTGTGAAAATTTATGTATAATAAATTGGTTATACTTCCACAATACACAAACTATTTTGACAATTTCTTTTAATGCAATTCTTAATAATATTTGGTAATAGGCGTGGTAAGAAGTTTGCTTCCCAACAACATGATTTCGGGTTCAGTCGTACTGCGTGGCAACTTGGGCAAGTGTCTTCTACTATAGCCTCGGGGCAACCAAAGCCTTGCGAGTGGATGCGGCAGAGGAAAACTAAAAGAAGCCCGTTGTGTGTGTGTGCGTGTGTTTGTGTGCGTGTGTTTGTGTATGAGTGAGTGAGCGTGTGAACATTTTTTGTCTTTTTGCTTTTTTTTTTAACTAAAAGGAGGCGATAAGATAAGTACCAGTTGAACACTAAGATCGATGTAATCGACTTACTCTTTCCCCCGAAATTGCTGGCTTTGTGCCAAAATATGAAACCAATATTTTTATTAACACTAAGGCGGCGAGCTGGATAAATCAGTAGCACGCCGGGCAAAATGGCTAACGGTATTTCGTTCGTTTTTACGTTCTGAGTTCAAATTCCACCGAGGTCGACTTTGCCTTTCATCCTTTCAGGGTCGATATAATAAATACCAGTTGAAAACTGGGGATCGATATAATCAACTTAACCCCTCTCTCGAATTTGCAACCTTAAAATATTGCGGCTAAGGATAAAGTTTCAAATAAAATATTCAGATTTAGAAGATATTAGCTTTTATTAAAACTAAAACTTTTATTACGAGTTATTACTTCTATTTGTTATTACTTGTTACTTCTATTAAAAATAACTCAATTAAAATATTTTTTGCACTTCATTTTTTTTAATTATTGATTAATAATTAGAAATTTGAAAATTGGTTATCAAAAATAATAGTAGTACATAATTAGTGCAATAAATAGAATAATACAAAAATTAGTTATATATTATAGTAAAATCTATCTATAACAACAAATTCACAGTAAAATTTGCTTGAGTTATTGCCTAAGTTATTGCCGAGTCTTCACATTTTTAGTCTTGACTCAATGCCTACTTTTACATAATGAATTTGCCTACCATATATACTGTTCTACTTTGCATGAAACTTTAGTTATATTGATACTTCTGGCTCTCATTCTTTAAGTATTCTAGTGTGTCAACATTTCAACAAAATGATGGTAACTATTTTTAATTATAATGTTACTTCGTAAATTAAAATCAAGTAATTTTTAATATTCAAATTTTATCCTTAGCTGCAATATTTTAAGTAAAATTTTCTTGTTCTGTTCTTTACCAGATGTAATAACTTGTCCTGAACTTTTCCAAGTGTAATAACTTGTCCTGTACTTTTCCAAGTTTATAATCTTAAGAATATTACTTCTCTTGCTCGCATTTTTTATGTAATCCATGTTTTTACCAGGCTATGCTATTATTAATTAATAATGTGTCAAATGTATCAATTAGCGGTGTCGTTGATAATTTTTTCCTTTTTCCAATGATGCTGGTGATATATTAAAAGTCCCCTAAAACTATATTCATGAAAAAGTATAGAACTATATTATCACTCTCAAATTTGAGAAACAAGCACTCATAACTTTTTTCTTTTAAAACTTCATTGCATGAGATTGATACCATGAAATTCCTCGAATTGAGCTCTATCATTTAAGTTTAATTAAAATATAGTTTGCTTTTTTTAAATAAAAACGTTAATTATACTTGAATCCAACTTTATGCCTTATATTTTTTCATATTTTACCTCACAACATTTTTAATACAAATTTTTGTTGCATGGGATCAAAACTATGAAATTTTTTATGCTTTCTTCTATCATTGAAGCTAAGACAAATATATTTTGCCTTTAAAAATAAAAAATGTTATTTAGATCTAAACTTGATTGGATGCGTTACTTACTCTCCTATAACGTTGCTACAAATTTTAATGTAAACTTTTTTCTACAGGACCAAATCTCAATTTTTTTAATACCAAAATATAGCTGGGGACTAGTCCTCTTCAAAAATGTTAACAGTTTTTAATTTGGTTAAGAACTGAATTAGCGACAAGCTCTGAAAGATGCTGCATGTGAGTAAATTGCGGCCCTAAGGATATTATTCAACTACGGTAGTAATTGAATGATATGGGCGTTGAATGGTGTTTGTTTTGTATATATGTGAAACTGATTACTTGTACATACAAGATTCAAACTGAAACTTTGGCATGTATGTGTACATGTTTGTGCATGAATATGCGAGTATATCTATGAGCAAGCGCGCAAGCGTGTGTGTGTGTGTGTGTGTGTGTGTGTGTGTGTGTGTGTGTGTGTGTGTGTGTGTGTGTGTGTGTGTGTGTGTGTGTGTGTGTGTGTGTGTGTGTGTGTGTGTGTGTGTGTGATTTGGTCACCATTGCATTTTCCATACGCCTAGATCTATTAGTGACTTTCAGAAATTCGATTTATACAATGCTGTCTACCTTGCCATTTGTAAAGTTTTTGACTGTTTTTGGCATGCGACTCCCGAAACGAAACTGCCTGCCTAAAGCTTATAACATCTGTCTTTCTTCTCTGATGGATCGATAGCTTCCAATCAGATTGTACTATTGCAGAATGTGTTGACGAAGTCCTATTTTTGTCTCTCAATATATCAACTCCAGCAGGCCCTAGGGTTCGGTTTTGTCTCTCCCTATTTTCTCCTTAGCAAACACCAATGGCTTATTTGCCATCACTTCCAAAACCACCCTTTTATACAGATTACACTACCGTTCATTCCTCCATAACATTCTCCAGTCATGCGTTATCCACTCTCGGCTTAGGCACCGCTCACCAAACACACTGATTCTATCAACAGAAACCTGGAAAGCATACCCCAAGGAGGATATACCAATAATGTCTTAATGGAACAATGTCTTCACTGATGAATCATCATTGACAGGGTGCAAGAGTGAAGTAGACCACTTAGATTGTCCACACAGACACACACAATCACCGGATCTCAATATAATCGAACATTTGTGGTGTATTTTGGGGCAGCAAGTATGGAAACGTTTCCCCTCCCCGCCATCGCCACTGAAAAGCTAAAGCAGGTTTTATTTGAAGAATGGCTTCTAATTCCCCTAACAACCGTTCAGAACCCGTACGAGTCAATTGCTCGACGTATTAAAGCCGTGATTAATGCCGAAGTTGAACCAACTCCGTATTAGATAATAAAAATTTCCATTTAACAAGGTGTTTCCAACATTTTCACCAACAACAGACTAAAAGAGAAAGTAAACTACAAATGAAAGATACAATAGATGATGATGACGACGACGACGACGGCGATAATGATGATGGCGATGATGACGATGATCTGTCTACCTACCAAGCAGCCTACCCACCAACAAGTCCACCCGCCTACCTGCCTACAATCTACTTTCTTACCTGATTATTTTCCTACTATATCCTTCTATATCTCTCTGCTCCTTTAGATCACGCTATGTGTCTATTTATCTCTCTATCTATATGTCTGTATGTATGTCTTTTTATCTATCTATCTTTCTGTGTATCTGTCTGACTGTCTGTCTAACTGACTGTGTACCTATCTGACTAATAATTTACCTGCATGTCTAATTTCGCTTACGCAAACGGGTAGGTGTATGTCCATGTACATGCGTGTGTGCTTCTATGTGTGTGCGTGCACATGTATGTGTGTATATACATGTGAATATGCACGTAGTGTACGTAGGTGTACTTCTACAGGTGAGTGCATGTATATATGTGTATGCGTGTATATATGCGTGTGTATGTGTATTTGTGTGTGTCTGTGTATATATGTGCGTGTGTGATTAATGGGAAGTTATTATTTCATTTCGATTCAATTTAATTCATTAGTAGAAGATTTATTAACAGACATCAAGCGTAAGAAACACCTGGATGCGCTTCGTAATACTTTCAACTTATTACAAATCATTTATCTTCTTCCCCTTCCCTCCACATTCGCGCGCGCGCGCACATATACATGTATATATAAAGATATATATATGCATA
>NC_068982.1:76047147-76051060 GCF_001194135.2 Octopus bimaculoides | reverse complement strand
ATATATATGCGTCTGTGTGTAGCTGTGCCTGCATGTATTTGTATATATGACGACAATCAGGTCTCTGTCATCAACACAGAGACTCTATCACCAAACTTACCATAGATATCAAATCATAGCTAAAACGCTCTTTAGACACGAATATCACACAGTTTGTGGTGATATCATACAGTAGACACCACATCACAAACTCTATTTTCTCCTATTAGCACTACGGTTCTAGTACTTCAACTCTCCTTAATTTGCTAATTCTTCACAATGCTCCAGTAAAAACCCCATCAACTCAACCATTATTATTTTTATTATCATTTTTATCTTTGTTGTTGTTGTTGTTGTTGTTGTTGTTTCACTTGCTCCGGTTAATTCTGTAGGGATCTCACTGGGTCTCTTTCAACGATATTTATCATCCAAGTACCAATCTCAAAATCCTCGTTGTCCCTAACAAAGCAGTTTTCTGAGCATTTTTTATCCTCATACCAATCCCAATTTCTCCGACAAATTTCTCAAACCTGGTTGTTAATGCTCCCAGTGTCCCTACAACTACTATGATGAAAGTTACTTTCTTCATTCCCGACATTCGTGCAATCTCATCTTTTCTAGTTTTTTACCATCCACTCGTACATCCCCAGGTATGACAATATCTATGATCTTGGTTTCCTTCATCATTTTATTAACTACAACAATATCTTCCAGCATCAATTACAGAATCACACCGAATTGTAAAATCCCACAAGATTTTATAATCGTTTTTCTCAGTGACACTTTCTGGCTTACGCTCGTACCATTTCAGTATCTTTTCAATTCCGTACTTCTAACACAATCTCGAATGACGTAGCTAGGTATCACTTTTCTCCAGCAAATCACTTTTCCTTTGCTCCCTCTAGGTACTGATCTTGTCTTTCCCTTCCATTTCTCTGAGGTATTGTCCTTGCTTCGTTTTCACTTTCAAGTTGTTCAATCTTTGCTCTTCATCTCGTTTCTTAAATGCTTTTGAAATGTTTTTTCAAAAGCAAGACGATACATTTCCACAAGGTATCGTCTTGCTATTTCTAACAACAAAGAAAGCAGTTGAGACAACAACAGCTCTAGCAACTCCAGCATCACTATCACCACCAACATCAACAAGAAAAACAACGGAAAGAACCACCCATGACGTATCTTAGCCCAGCTCTCCCTTTCCTCCTCTCTCAAACACTCATTCACATAAACAGACGCACTCCCACACCCCGAGAAAGATTCCACAGATACTGGTTCCTCCGCATGTCGAAATGAAGACGAAGAGATACCCCCAAAATTGAAAAAAGGGATACACAGGAAAATAAGTACCTGGCCTCAACACCAACACTCACACCAGGAAACACAGGAAATGCTTTCACCTCTCTTGTGACGAGAGTTACGACGCCCCCTTGCAAGAGATAGACTGGTCCGAGTAAAGTATAAATAGTAACGATTCGAGTGAGTTCAAAGTTCAGAGTTCAGAGTCGAGTGAAGTTCGTGTTAGTTCGCAGTGAAGTCGGAAGGTGTCGGTTGGTTAGTTCACAAGGAATATTGATTGTTGATTCGTGAAGAGATTAGTTGGTTCGCTACATTGTTTTTACTGTTGTCAGGTTATCTTATTTATAGTACGTAACAAATTAGTTGCAACAACATCAAATCATAGACTCATCGAAAACAACACCAACTCCACCAGCTCCACAACCGTCAACACAACCACCGCTACCACAACCAGTTCCACCAACACTATCATAACTCCAAAAAGGTTCACATAACAACAGTCAACCACGCAGACATCAAACTTCTTGCCTGTGAGGAAAGCCAGCGAAGATTTGATGGCCCCTATAGCACAAAATAGAAATATTGAGAGAGGAGTTGCAATTTGCAAAATCAGTACTTTTTAAGTACCAGAAGATTTAATGTGAGTGCGCAAACTACCAAACATATACAAAACCATTAGGGAGGTTTTCCCCTACAACGTGTGAATCTCTTACGTAAATGCCACCAGGCATATAATAATAATAATAATAATAATAATAATAATAATAATAATAATAATAATAATAATAATAATAATAATAATAATAATGACTTCAAATTATTATTATTATTATTATTATTGTGTGAGAGAGCAGTGCATGCCATCGAAGTGACACTAGGGTACAATTATGCGACAGGCAGATGCATCACAACCATATGCGCGCGACATGGTGATCACATATCAATATCACCAGCGCATGACCTTGCAGGTGGGGCCCAGTTAAAATTTTTTTCGGGTTGAGTAGCCCATCCCGCTCAAATGGTCCCTGAATAAGGTTTGTTTAAGGATGATGAACAAAACACACATGTTTCCAGAGGTGAATTATTCAAACCCCAAAGAATTCCTCTCAACACATGGCTGTGATGCTTCTCCACTCGGTCGCGAAGTTGACTTCCACCATGTTTGTATATATGTATATATGTATGTGTATATATATCGTTCTTATGTTTGAATAACCTGCTGTAAATAGGTAATAAGAAATATGCGAAGTTAACGGATCAACTAAATGTGGTCTCTATATCACGAAAAGAACATGCACTTTAATTTGATCAAAGAGGTCCAGAGGCTAAATTTTATAACGATATTCACCGAGACAGTATTTCAAGCAAGGCACCTCAGGGATCCAGCTGGGCACATCCTTTGTTTCTACTTTCTTGTTTGTGCCTTTTTCGACATTTTGTACTCTATACACATAACCAGCAGCTGCAAAGTACACATGTGCTTCAAACAGGTAACTTTCTTCTTTTGTTTCTTTTATCTTGCTTCTTGCTCTACTTTGAAAAACTTTCACCCGAAACGTCAGTCCACATCTTTTCCTTTTCCTTTGTTCAGTGTACGATTCTCACTGAATAATTCTATTGTTAATTTTTGTATACTTATTGTGACTTTTGACATTATTCATCAGTCCGTCCATTTGTGCTATTTTACATGCACACACACACACACAAACACACACACACACACACATACATACATACATACATACATGCAAGCATGCATACAAACATACATATATACATATATGCTCGTGTTTGTGTGTGTGTGTGTGTGTGTGTGTGTGTGTGTGTGTGTGTGTGTGTGTGTGTGTGTACATTGCGAGACTAATAACCTGGTGTAGTGGTGTAGAACTCAATATACGTGTGTTTCAGAACGAAGTGTTATCTCAGTATAGGGCGGTATAAGAAAGAGAGATGACAAAGGAAAAAAATGATTATCTTATGAATTCCATTAGCTTACGGCTGTTTCTATAATAAGATGCAATGGACTAATAGTGGACTATAAGATGCAGTGGACTGATGCCTGAATAACACCTTATAGCTTCATCGGAGCCTCCAATATAAAGTACAGTTTATTTGGGAAAGAATTACATTTGTACTATATACGAGGAGTTGCTGAAAAGTTCCTAGCTTTAAGAGTATGGCGAAAGGTCTGTTTGGAGGTTTAAATTTCTGAGTTCTTTTATAGAGCTTAGAAAGACTGAAGAGCCGCTGCAATAAGTGAGTGTATCTGGGAGGAGAATATGTTCAGTAAAATCATACTAGACTGACCCTCCTGCATTTTCTTTTACCCGAAGTCAGGAACTTTTCAGCACACCCTCAAGAGAATGACACCAACAATGGGAAAGTAAAATAAGATGAATATAAAAAAAGTCCAAAAGGCAATAAGATGTATTAGTGGAAATATATGTATATATGCTTCCGCACACACTTCCTTTCTTTATATATGTATGTATATGTGTGCCTATGTTTGTGTGTGGGTCAGTCTCTCTGCGTCAATATGTGTATGTTTGTCTGTATATATATATATATATATATATATATATATATATATACACACATATATATATATATGTGTGTGTGTGTGTGTGTGTGTGTGTGT
>NC_068982.1:76043293-76047137 GCF_001194135.2 Octopus bimaculoides | reverse complement strand
ATATATATATATGTGTGTGTGTGTGTGTGTGTGTGTGTGTGTGCGTGTGTGTGTGTGTGTGTGTGCGTGTGTGTGCGTGTGTGTACTTGTGTGTGTGAGTGTGTGTATATATGTGTGTATGTATGTGTGAGTGTGTGTATGTGTGTGAGTGTATGTGTATATATATGTGTGTGTGTGTGTGTGCGCACACACAGAGATACTATATCTCAGTATTTGAGCGTGTGTATGCATCTGTGAGTTGTGCTTGCATGTGTGTGTATTTTTGCATCCGCATGTGCCTCAGAGTGCGTGCATATATGTACATATATTACTACTAATATATCTAATTATCTATTAGACATACACTTTTTTTGTACACATCTGTATTGATTTTCTCATTGCCGGTGCCGTTCCCTATATAGGCACAAATGTAATTCTTTCTCAAATAAATTGCACTTCATATCCGAGGTTCCGATAAAGCTATTAGGTATTATTCAGACTATGTGTGTGTGCGCGCGTGCGTATGTGTGAATATGTGCGTATTTAAGTATGTATGTATATATGTATATATGTATGTACGTATGTACGAATGTATAAATGTATGCATGTTTGAATGTTTGTATGCAAAATCTTCTATTTTTCAAAATATGATGAGAAAAAGATCAACTGCGAAAGCAGAAAAAAGAATACTTTACAAAAATTCGAAGTCCGAAACTAAACCGGAAAGTCTCAACACTGTTACGAAAAGCAACTTTCTCTATATAGAATATCGTATAACACGTGTGTTTGAAAAGCTGTTATTAGGGAAAGCGCTTACACAATACAAAACAATCGTATCATTCCGATTTGTTTAATAAGTTTTATATAATAAATAATCCTTAATTTAAGAAAATATTTCTTCAAAATTTGTGACTATATCGCGAATTCTTTCTGAAGACATTGTGTGTGTGTGTGTGTGTGTGTGTGTGTGTGTGTGTGTGTGTGTGTGTGTGTGTGTGTGTGTGTGTGTGTGTGTGTGTGCGCGCGTGTGCGTGTGTGTGTTTAGACATATCTATTAGTTTGTTAATGCAAACGGGAATAAAGCTGTGAATAAGGAGAGAGAAATATTTACCTTTTTTAAGACTTGATGTAAATAGTAAATGAATCATAAAATGTATTTTCACAGGACGTAATTTTTTTTTTTAAATGCTAATACATAACCAACCTCCACTACTTTACTATATACATATACAGACACATACCCAGCTCCAAATTCCCCCGTATATCTGTGTGTGTGTACACCTACACATACACACACCTATTCCTTGCTACATGATTATGATTTTTAAAAATTAGTATTATAATACCACTGGCAATATCTGTCTGCTGCTGATGATGATGATGATGAATATGGTCATTAAGATGAAATGATTAACAATAACAAAATTTTTCTTTTCTTTTTTTCTCCTCTTTATCATTATTATTATTATTGTTGTTGTTGTTGTTATAAGCACGCATGACCTAGTGGTTAGGGTGTTGCACTCACAATCGTGAGCTCATCTGTTTCAATTCCTAGACCGGAGTGTGCGTTGTGAGCAAGACATTTTATCTCACGTTGCTCTACAAGCACTTCGACATCTGACGCGCGGTATACCGTGCACCTGTTCAAATAACGTCGATTTGATGGAAGGAATGAGCTAATCTACAGTACATACATTTTATCACTATGAACAAATCATTCGTGCAGGTTGTTCATTATTATCGTTATTAGTTATTTTAAATTTAGGCAGAAGGGCAGTAATTTTCAGTGAAGGGGATAAGTCGATTACATTGAGTCCAGTGATCAAATGGTACTTCATTTTATTTCACCCTGAAAAGATGAAAGGCAAAGTCAACCGTGGTGGAATTTGAGCCCAGAACTCAGCTAGCTTGCCGCCTTGATAATTACTTTAAATTTTGGAAGAGAGACAGCAATTTTAAGTGAAGGGCCTAGTCGATACAAAGGACCCCAGTGCTTGACTGATACTTCGAATTACAAACGTCTCCAATACTGAGCGTGTGTGTTTGTTTGTTTGTGTGTGTGTGTGTGTGTGTGTGTGTGTGTGCGTGCGTGCGTGGGTGCGTGCGTGCGTGCGTGCGTGCGTGCGTGCGTGCGTGTGTGCGAGTATGTGTTTTCATATTCATATTGGTACATATATATATGCATATATGTATGGTATATATAGATGTATGCATACGTTTGTATTTGCATGAGCCATAATTCTTGTTTAGATTTATTGATACAGACGTGGCTTTGACTGAAGAGACACAACCAGGCTGAAATACCACGGCGTCTCAAAATCCCCTTACGTGAATAAATTGAATGTATTATAAGCATACACCGTCTAAAAGGAAAAGAGGCTTTCCGAAGGCGAAATACAACAGCTATAAGGGTATTGATTGCTCGTTTCTACCGGAACGTATTGAGAATGAATCGGTACGTCATTTATTTTGATTCTCGTTGTTCCACGTACACGTGATGATTTATTGTGTTATTATATGTCTTTCGATTATTGAAACAAGAATAAATCACTATTATAAATAAGACCACCATTTTGCATTGAATATTACTGTCATCTTTGGACTGTTGCCTCTTCTGAATGTCTTAACTGGCTTGATTGAATTCAGAATCACGTTGTCAACATGGTGGATCCTCTTCTTTCAACTAGGTTGGAGTCTTTGGCTCATCGTCGAAGTGTATTTCACTCTGACTTTTCTATAAATTTTTCTAAGGTCATTCTCTAATAATCTTTCTGGTCTGGTACTCTATATCAAGACCATAAAATGAGTCACCCACTTTTTTGCCCGGGCGCATCGTTTCTTTATTGAGGTTCCTGTAAGTCATAAATCCTTTTGTTCAAATAGTTTCTTTCTTCAAACTGCTACTCTCTGGAACGCACAACCATCATTTTATTTTCCTTTGGTCTATAATATTCAATCCTTTTTCGCTTTCTATCAATTGACATCTTTTGAAATTGTAGGCACTTCTTTTCCTTCTTTGTAGTCCATTACGCTACTGTGGCCCCAAGCCTTGTTTAGAACAAAATCGTATAAAAACTATAAATTGAATTTGAATAATTCAAATAAAATCAAGCTATTACTGTTCTTTGTAAAGCTCAACTTATTAATGTTACAGAGTAAAAAGAAACTGGTAACGTTAGAAAGTGTCATAACGATTATATTATTATGAAACGATATCCTACACTATTATCAGAGTATATTTGGAGTGCAATTACTGCATCATCTGGATAATGAGATTCTCTTTTCGCTTTCTTTTGATGTAAAATTCAAATCGGTTTGATAATCGATATCTCCTAAATAGTATACATGTTTAGTCGAGCCTGCGACTGAGCTTTTGTTGGGTCGCTGGGCCTGTTAAAAATAGCAACCAAATCTTCCACAAATCGCATCATACTGTCTCACAAAACTGAAAGGTTGAACAACGGCCGGTGGTGTTCTCAACGCACTGAAGGTAAAAGAATGTTTACGTCTGGATCGACTTTGAACATAGACAGGACTGATCGATCGAGATTGACCTGCGTCTATAAAACAACAATAACAATAACAACAGTAGCATTTTTTCTAGGGACAAAATATTTGATTTATTTAAGTCTTAGTCATAAAATGTCTTCTGATATACCCCACCAACTCAGGTACAAATTCGTTTAAAATCGATAATGTCTTGTATATTTCCAAAGGAAATGATTGCACTAAAACGTTTTACATTTGCAGATATTTTTCGAGCGCTTGTTGGTCGATATATATATGCTTGTGACGTGTGTGTCTGTGTGGTTTGTGTGTGTGTGTGGAGAGAGAGAAAGAGAGAGAATTATATACTCTTGGCTTC
>NC_068982.1:76039373-76042417 GCF_001194135.2 Octopus bimaculoides | reverse complement strand
ATATATATATATATATACGTGTATGTATGTATGTATGTATGTATGTATGTATGTATACATGTATATATGATAAGCATGTTGTCTTTCTTTTTTTAATTATTATTTGAATTATTCCTCCAAGAAACGAAATGGTTTGTGACAAAGAATCATATTTCCAATGTTGAAATTTGTTTAACAGATATAATATGAATAAATTCTACATTTTAAAAATAAGAAATAATATTGAGCGCACATCCAGGAAATGATAGACTCATTATTTATGTTGGTCTTAATGTGGTGAGCTGGCAGAGTCGTTAGCGCATCGGACAGAATGCTTAGCGGCATTTCTTCTGGTTCATTATGATCCAAGTTCAAATTCTGCCAAGGCCGACTTTGCCTATCATCCTTTCAAGAGCGATAAGTACCACTTGAACACTGGAGTTGATGTAATCAACTAACCTCCTCCCCTAAATATGCTGGCCTTGCGCAAAAATCTGAAACATTTATTTTGGCTTTTAGGTGGCTAGCTGGGCAATCATTAGGACGTGTGACAAAATGTTTAACGGCATTTCTTCTGAGTCTCTGTATATCCTGAGGTCAAATTTCACTGGAGCACTAATTATGACGTAATCAAATTAGTCTTTCCTCTAAAATTGCTAGCCACGTGCCAAAGTTTTAAACCATTTTTTTTGTTTTGGTCTCGTTGTCCAAACGCTCATATTTTGTCTCCATACAAATAATTTGCCTGAAGTATAATTTTTACAAGTCCAGTTTTCAAATACTTTCATCAATAAATATGTTTAGTGTATATATTTCTGATATTATATCAGGCTGTCAAAAGTTATTGAAAGCGAACCATGATGTCTTCCGTCTGGCTTCCATTCTGGACAGAGCCTGTCGATATCGCTGTTGATGTGGAAATTGCCGCTTGCAAGTAAGTATCTTTTTGGTTTGTCCTGTCAATGGAACGGATTTTTTGGTGAGATCAATCAAATATCCAAAATGTTAGCAAGAATTCTGGTTCTGAGAATGTTTTGTGGGATATTGATTTGTTCAGTGAAAGATGTTCCGATGACCATATCTTGTAAGTATGTCTGCATATGTATGTATGCATGTATGTATGTATGTATGTATGTATGTATGTGTATGTATGTACCTGCGTGTAAGGGTGTACACATGTATTATGTATGCTTGTATGTATATATTCATTTAAGTATGCTGTGTTTATGTGTGCATGCATGTGCAAGTAAGTATGATTAAATGTACATATGTGAGTATATATATAGTGGTTAGGGTGTTGCACTCATGATCATTAGATCGTGATTTCAATTCCTAGACCGAGTGGTGCGCTGTGTTCTTGAGCAAAGCACTTCATTTCGCGTTTCTCTGCGATCACTCGGACACCTTATGCGTGGTACATGGTGCACCTGTTCAGACAACCTCGATTTGATGGAGAGAGTGGGATAATATACAGCACATACATTCGATCATTATAAACAAATCATTTGTGCAGATCATGTGGAAAAAGCCGAACGCTCATACGTCGTCTTCGACGGGAGAGTCCATCATATGCATATATACGTAAATATCGAACAACGAGAATGAGTGCTCAACATCACATTGGTGGATAAAATTTCTTTATTTGTACATTGAAGCTAGCATTCGTTTCATGTTAAGAAAAATATCTTAATACCTTAACTATTTTTTCTAGCCGATCACATTGAGGGATAGTGTTCATCTCCATTTTGGATAAGTACGCACTCGAATATACATACATATATATATATTTGTATATTTGGAGAAGAGCTTTCGTGTAGATATTATTATGAAAACACGATTATGTTCTAATTTAATTTTTTAGTTTTATTATTTCAAAATCTTTTGTCTCTCACCCCCTATGATTGGTTTTAGGTGGGTTTACTCTTGGATAACAAATCACCACCTGTAACCTCAGCCATCCAAGAACTTTCGAATTATCTTCATGTCAATTGCATGTATTATATGTACTACTGCAAGCCAAAATTGTCTGTTCACTCTTTGAGTCTCGTCCCCATTATGCCTAAGGCTCCACTCACAATTGGCACGACCTCATTTTCTCTGCAACCCCACAATCTGCTTATCTCTCTCTTCAAGTCCTGGTATATATCAACCGTCTTGATTTATTTTGCTTTACTCTTGTCTCAAATGGACAGGTCACATCAATCATAGAGGATATTCGTTTCCTCTTCTCAAACACCAAGGTATCTCGTCTGTTATGCACTAGGACATGATCCGTTTGGATACGAAATTCCCAAAGAAGTTCTCAGTCACTTTCTCAACAGCTACTGTCCTCCATGTCTTGGACTCTTGTGCCCAATAAAAAAATCAGCATCATCATCATCATCATTATCATCATCATCATCATCATCATCATCATCATCATCATCATCATTTTCACCATTATTATTATCATCGTCATCATCATCATTATCATTATTATTATTATTGCATCTGCATATCAAATCTTCATTGTTCGTTTGGAAAAATAAATTTCGCAAATTCATTTATATTAACGTCTCCAGACTATCTCAGCCACATCTTTGGGGTGGACAGTGGCTGAGCTTCTCTACTGACCATTTGATGTAGTCAGTTTATATTTAAAGAGACATTTCCTCCAGAATTTGACCGTTTGACACTTAGAGTTCCACATCGTCAGATTCACATTTGTGGCGTAGCACTAGAAGGCTATAGTTAACATAAACAATACATACAACACACATGCGAATCCGATGACGTAGAAACCTAAAAGTTTAGTGGTCAAATTCTGGAATTAAAGTTTGTATAAAAAAATACGTCATACACTATAAAAGAGGTAGTTGAGAAGCTAAACTTCGAAGTCACTGTCAATCATTTCTTGTAAAAATATATGTATGTATGAATATATGATTATACACAGATGTGTATGTGTGTGTATATATATATCTGTGTGTGTGTGTGTGTGTGTGTGTGTGTAAATAGATATATATATATATACATGTGTATACATATATAAATATATACATACATATATGTCCGGGTATATATAT
>NC_068982.1:76036996-76037734 GCF_001194135.2 Octopus bimaculoides | reverse complement strand
TGTGTGTGTGTGTGTGTGTGTGTGTGTGTGTGTGTGTGTGTGTGTGTGTGTGTGTGTGTGTGTAAACATAAATCACGTTTGGTAATATTCATATTAGAAAAGCTCCCATCCGACACACCGGATACCTAATAAAAGTTAGCCTCATCTATACTCACCTGACCAGCAATACCATATATATGCCTAATATATTAACATGTCACTATACCAATAAACTTGGCTCGGGTATCTATTCCTTTCCTAACAACATATTCAATTCCATTTATTGTCAATCTCTCTCTCTCTCTCTCTTTCACCGATTTCTTCCTTACTAGCTTATTCACTCTTTAGGCCTTCCCTTTCTTTATTCGGACTCCTTTTTTTTTTATTTCGTTTTCTTTTATCTTTCTTTCCATAGTCCTCTTTATCTGTCTACATACATACATACATACATACATACATACATACATATATATGTATATATTGATATATGTTTGTGTGTATGTACATATATGTGTGTGTGTGTGTATGTGTGTACATATATATATATATATAAACGTACACACAGGTGTATGCATGCATGTATATATATGTGTGGGTTTATGTCTGTGTTTGTCTCCCCACTATCACTTGACAACCGATGTTGGTGTGTTTACGTCCCCGTAACAATAACGGTTCGGCAAAAGAGACCGATAGAATAAGTACTAGGCTTACAAAGAATAAGTCCTGGGCTTGATTTGTTCGACTAAAGGCGGTGCTCCA
>NC_068982.1:76032430-76036986 GCF_001194135.2 Octopus bimaculoides | reverse complement strand
TCTCTCTCTCTCTCTTTCTCTCGTTCTCTCCCCTTCTACCTCTGTTTCCCTCCCTCCTTCTCGCTCTTTATCACTCTATCTATATATCCATCTATGTATCTATGGATCGGTTTATCTATCTATCTATTCATTCATCCATCCATCCATCTAGTTATCTATCTAAATATCTCCTTTTCATATTCTTACTTTACGATATTCAACTTGCCACGCATTGATATTTGAAACTATTATACGAATGAAACGAACCATAAGAATAATGGAAATGACAACAACAACAACAACAATGCTAGGGCTACAAAATTGGTGGTATTCTCTATTCCCATAACATGCATTGACTCGGTTCCAAACCGTCATTTCTCTATATCTATTCCTTATATTCTTCATTCTTTTTTCAACACATTGGTTATATATATGTTTTATATGTTTTCCACAAATTTTCAACTCATAATTTTGCCACGTGGTGTATACTGAATCTCCAATATTTTTGCTCCTTTTATATATTTTTATATTTCTACTATTTGCCTCACGTGGTACACAAAATGCCTGCGAAACAAATTCTACCGCGTCGGATAAAATTACCAACGAGGACATCCTTAAGGAATTGAAAGAAATCAACACAAATTTAGTCACTCTAACCAACAAAATCGATGGATTATACCACCAAACCCGAGAAGACTTAGAAAACTTTCAAAGAAAGCAATCTACAGAGAAGGTCAGTCAAAATCTAAGTGAACTATGCACTACATTAAACCAATCCGTTACCAACATTTTCACAAACAATACTATAAAAGATACACTACAAAAATCACCCACCCCGAATGAAAACACACCAATTTCGGCATACTTAATTAAAAACCGCATTAGTCACACTTGGTCCAAAAATCTCAACACCAGAAAACTCTCATTCTGGAACGTGATAAAAAATAACAATAAGGCACAAATATATGAAAAATGGATCACTTCAACACTGTTAATCTTGCCACGCAAACTCCAAATCAAACCCATCCCAGATGAACCAGAACAACAATGAACTCTCAGAGAAAACTAACACTAGAAAACTGAGAAGAGAGATTGAATTACTTAAACTCAGAGCTAAGAATCATGAACAAAAATATAAAACGATCGATGACGAGATGATCACAGAACTCACGATACATGCCAATGAACAACTTCTACAAAATGTTATTAAACGATGGAAAGACGACTGTGAATCGGACGAAATTTATTCACTACATTGGTGGGAAAACAATATCAATTTTTTTCTCAACTACGAATCTCATTTCAAAAACGATTACACCTCAAACAACCCCTTTTTAAAAAAATCCAAAACAAATACATCCACAGAAACCAATAATCGTACACCCAGATCAAACTCCAACACAGACACACAAAACTATCCCGTCACTGGAAAATCAACCACCACCAGCCTTACAATAGGAATCCCCATTAATAGGAAATACCACTAATAGCAAACACCAGTAAGAAACACCCCAGGACTAGGAAGAAGAATAATAACAATTATTATTTCAATTCTTTCCCTCCAACAACTAGAAACAGACAGGGGATCCTACCTACTCCTCAACATAGGAATTCAACTCTCGGAATTGCAACTCTCTCACCCAGACAAAAAGCGCCCAATACAGGACCAAACACCCTTACAATTCATTCCAACATAAACACCCACACTACATAATCCCAACCAATTCACCTACACAACAATACTCCCACAATAACAACCCTAACACTGAGAACCCCTTCCAACCTAATTACAACAGAGTAAAGAGACACAGGGACACACGTTGGAACAGAAGTTACGGGAGAAACCCAAAACAATCAACTTATCTAAGAAAACTCTCTCCACAACAAAAATCCATATTTTAGCTAAAGGTTTAAAATTTACACCCACCCTACGTAGACTCAACTCCAATGAAATTAAAGATAAAATTTCAGAATTCTGTGGAAAACTTCGATTGACAGAAGTACTAACCAACTGCAACAACGATGGCGAATCACTAGTGAAAAACAAAAGCAATTATCTACCACCCAAAGGAAGGAATAAAACACTAGACGACTTCTGCAACCATATCCAGAATTTTCCCCACACTATCTATAGACCAAAAATTGTACCTAACTTCAACAACCTACAATGGAAGCACCTACTACAGCTAAAAAACGACAAAGACCTGATAATCAAAGAAGCAGACAAAGGTAGTGTTATAATCCTGATGGACACAGAATGCTATAAAAACCTAGCATTGTCTATACTAGAAAATTACTCCTTTCATGAAAAAGTTGCAAATTATAGGCAGCAAAAAACATTAAAAGATCTTGCATCTTTAATACTCAAACACGGAAAAGGCCTAACAGAAAAAGAAAAAGACTTTATCACAAACTTTAAATGCAAACCAAGCTTTTTCTATGGTCTCCCCAAAATCCACAAGAGTCAAATAATTACTAATGCCTGCAAATCAGATCTGGGTCTATACATAAATATCCCAACACCAGAAGACTTAAAATTAAGGCCTATTATAGCGGGCCCAGAGGCAATAAAATTCTGCTCAGAAAAATACCTGAAGTTCTCCCAGACCGCATAAACCAGACCTTTGTCATTGTTCATCCTACAAAACAATTACTTCCTATTCGATGCAACATATTACCGCCAAAAATGTGGTATTGCGATGGGAACAAAAGCAGCGCCTGTCCTTGCGAACCTAATAATGGGTTTCTTTGAATGTACCCTATATGAACTTTTGCTCCAAAAATTTGGACCCCCATTCCACCAGTATATAAGAGAAAACTGGAAAAGGTACCTAGACGATTGTTTTATCATCTGAAATGAAACCTTTGATAAACTCCTGGATTTCAAATCCACGCTGAACAATATAAACTCCAATATTCAATTTACAATGGAACAGCTCCTATTTCTGGACATTTTGATTATTAAAAAATCCAACAACTAAATTGCAACTGACATCTACTACAAACCAACAGTCTCAAAACAGTATCTCCTTTTCATTTCATGCCATCCTAAACACACCAAAATAAATATCCCATTCAATCTAGCTAAAGGGATCTGTACAATTGTATCTGACATAACCACTCGGGAACTTCGCCTACAAGACCTCATTGAACGTCAATACCCACTCGCATTTATAGACCATGGAATTCAACGTGCCAAGAAATTGGACACAAACACACTAAGGACAACAAAACAAAACACCACACCTCACTTTAAATCACTCCCATACATATCAACCCCAGAAATAATGAAGCATACAACACAATTATACAAAATCTCCCTCTGCTCACTCAAGACCCGAAAATGAACAACATCCTAAATACACATAAACTCTTCAAATGCAAAAGACAAGACAAATCACTCAAGAGACTCCTAACAAATGCAAAACTATACTCAATACATACGATACCAACAGTTAAAAAATGCAGACGACCTAATTGTGGTACTTGCCCATACCTAACCTGCTTTTTATGTGGGCCAAACGAGCCTTACATTGAGACGCATAGTTACTCTGCATAAAGAATAGATTCGTTTTCCCCAATACAGGCAGATAGCCCTGAGCGAACATATCGACAGATGCGCAAGAAATAAAACCCCGAATTTCCCTATCTTTCCATTATACCAATGCAAAGATTCAATCTCCTTACAAGAACGCCTAAACAAGGAAAGCCTGTTCGTACAAAAGTACAGACCACACCTTAATACACAAACTTGACCACTTCAAAAATTATACTGAGGAGTTAGTTGTCCCCCTTACCACCTGTTACCTCCCTTGGTCCACTTTCTAAACTCATTCTTATTTTTCAAGCATCCAAAATGGCGAGATCCCTTTGTCACAAGAATTAATTACTTCACAATGTGCCTTGAAAAGCTAATTTAAATAGCGAAAACCGTCGGATATCACTACATCCATAAGATATTTGTTGTTTATTTGTTGTTTATTTGTTGTTTATAGTTTCAGTTTAGAGCTGCGGCCATGCTGATGCACCGCCGTGTATATATTTTATGTATATATTTTTTTTAATTCTTTATAAAAAGATATTAAACTATGTGAAACGAAGGCATTTCTCTTCCACTTTTTATATATGTTGTCCACATATTTTCAACTCATAATTTTGCCACGTGGTGTATACTGAATCTCCAGTATTTTTGTTCCTTTTATATATTTTTATATTTCTACTAGATAGATAGATAGATAGATAGATAGATAGATATATAGATAGATAGATAGATAGATAGATAGATAGATAGGGTGATAAATTGAATATTAATTCAATTTAAAACCAAGTGGCCTAGCATATAAAAAAATCTGAAAATTCAGAAAAAATTGTATTACACGTGTATAAGGGATGACCACTAGGTGGACATCCAATATGCTAGAAAGACGTCATCAACGACCCAGCCCCAAAGAAAAATAATGTTCTCCAGAAAAAATTTCGCAAAACGCCAGAACAGGACAAAATGAGAAATATACATAATAAAGAATTATCTATGGATTGCAGTTTCGAACATTAACGTTTTACTTACGTAACGAAAG
>NC_068982.1:76030081-76032202 GCF_001194135.2 Octopus bimaculoides | reverse complement strand
GTGTGTGTGTATGTATGTATGTATGTATGTATGCATGTATGTATGTATGTATGTGTATATATATGTATATATATATATGTGTGTGTGTGTATGTATATATATATATATATATATATATATATATGTGTGTGTATGTATATATGTAACAAGATTAGTTGAATAAGGTACTTAAAGTTGAGGCACCTGGTTAGGTCGGAATAAAATGCACACACCACAAATATAGATGAATTCCAACCTTGGTACAGGAGTACTGGCAGAATGAACTTTATGTAACTTATACCATTAATTGAACCTAACTGAGTATACAACCTGCTCTTGAGCTATTCAGACATGTACATTTTAATTAAATATACAGTCCATAATATACTTCGGAATATACGAAGGTCATGTTCCGAGATAGGTGAATTAAAAATAAATAACAATTGATGGGCAGCTGTCAATCCCTTACAGCCGTTTCTAACGAATATTTTAATTGATCAATGAGTACGATATATCATTTTAAAAAAAACGTTTTCTTCAGATAAATACATGATTCTTACAATCAAGGACATTTAAAATAATTTTAAATAATTCAAAATCAGCAGCACGAACATTATTGTTTGCGTGATTCTACGACTGGTTTCAGCCGTAGAATGGTTACTTATTCTAAGGCAGGAACCAGTCGTAAAATCACACGAAAAATATGTTCATGCTGTGGATTTTGAGTTATTTTTAATTATTTTAAATGTCCTTGATTGTAAGATTCATGTAATCATCTGAAGAAAACGGTTTTTTAATTATATAACATGCTCATTGATCAATTAAAATATTCGTTAAAAACGGCTGTACAGGATTGACACCTGTCCATCAATTATTACCTATTTATTTGTATGTATATATATATATATATATATATATATATATATATATATATATAGAGAGAGAGAGAGAGAGAGAGAGAGAGAGAGAGAGAGAGTTTGTGACAGATAGACAGACAGACAAGGCATAAATAACGGTCATTACATGTTTCTTTTTCACTGTAATAAATTTGACTTACAACTGTTTCATTAAGTTCGTTATTAATAAGTTTACTCAATAGGTTTACTCAAGTGGAATTGTGCGTACGTGTGAGTATGTCTACACAGATATGTAATACGTAGATTGATTGATTAAGAGGTCAAGAATACAGGCAACAGAATGCATATAGTTGTTTCAGCGACAGACAGATAGATAGACAAACAATCAGCAGGCAATAAAAGAATTAAAGACGAATGGATTTACCGAAAAATATTCTAATTAGCAGGTTGGAAGCAATAGCACTAATGGCAGAGAGCTATTTGTATTAGGGAGGAAAACTGGATAAATGGACTGGGTTTGGATATATTAATAGAAAAATATGAACGGAATGTCTACAAGATACCTTGGGAGTGTTTCATACATTATACGCATACACACGTGCTCGCGCACGCGTGTATATGTGTGAAAAATATTCATTGAACAGGGCGTGGTGAAGATTGATAATTAAAATGGCGA
The DNA here is from genome assembly GCF_001194135.2 of Octopus bimaculoides. Classification (NCBI taxonomy): domain Eukaryota; kingdom Metazoa; phylum Mollusca; class Cephalopoda; order Octopoda; family Octopodidae; genus Octopus; species Octopus bimaculoides. The sequence continues at coordinate 76,030,690 of NC_068982.1, read as the reverse complement.
CGAAAGTAGATAGTTATTTAAAGCAATAATGAAAACGTTGGAGAAAAGATACAGAAGTACAAGGTAAGTTGTGGGAAGTGATAGGAGAAAATGAAGGAGTAGAGAAAGAGGTGAGGAGTGAAGAGAGTATCGAGGTTTAGAGGAAAGAGGAAAGAATAAAGATGTGTTAAAAAGAATAAAGATGTGTAGAAAAGAATAAAGATGTGTAGAGTATTGAGTGCTTAGAAAAGAAGGAGAGATAAGAAAAATATATACATGTGGTTGAGCATAGGAAAGTGAATAGCGGCGAAGGAGAAATGAAAGACACACACAGAGATATATATGTGTGTGTGTGTGTGTGTGTGTAGTCAGCAAGATCAACATGCCTAGGAGAGCTCAGTATATCTAGCGGAACATCCCCTTCTTTATGCATGCACCTGATGTGACACAAACTGCACAGTGATGCAACTCAATTAGATGCACAATATCCTACCCATAACGGATAGTTGCAGGATGGGCCGAAACGATCGTCGCACTGAATAACGATTAATGCTAAATAATATCTATCTTCCGTTTCCTTCATCAATTATTATAATGCATACTGTGTGTATATATATATATATATATACA
>NC_068982.1:76025553-76029841 GCF_001194135.2 Octopus bimaculoides | reverse complement strand
CCTTCATCAATTATTATAATGCATACTGTGTGTATATATATATATATATATACACATATATATACAATATGTATGTATTTACTACTACTACTCTCCTGCTGATGCATCTTTACCAAATAAATCACCATCCTCGTCATCACCGTCATCATCACCATCATCACAATCATTACTATTATTACTACTCTTATAATAATAATAATAATAATAATAATAATAATAATGATAATGATGATGATGATGATTTCGTTTATTTGCCAGCAGGGCGAAGGATGAAGGGGATAATAATAATAATAATAATAATAATAATAATAATAATAATAATAATAATAATAATAATAATAATAATAATAATAATGATAATAATGATGATGATGATGATGATGATGATGATGATGATGATGATGATGATGATAATGATTCCTTTTTTATTCCTTCAAATAGCTGTTTGAATTACCTTTCAAAGTTGAAAACACAACCCTTTGATGACAACATTTCTTCGCCACCGTCGCCATAACCATCACATCCTCGTCCTCCTCCTCCTCCCTCTAAGTCACCACCATTACCATTACCACCACCACCACAACAACAACAACAACCAAACTACAAGCACAACCAGGTTTATTGTGGAGTCTTATTATCAATAGAGCTCTATCTCTACATATCGCTTGACTTCAGTCGTTTTAGAAGAATTATCGCGTTTGTGTATATGTACGTGTGTGTATGGATGTGTGTACGTATATATGTATGATTGTGTATGTGTGTGTGTACACGCGCGCGTTTTGGTGTATATGTATGCATATATGTGTGCGTGTGTGAGCTTGCAAGTCTCTGTATATGTGTGAGTTTGCATGTCTTTGTGTATGTATTTGTGCATGTGTATATATATATATATATATATATATATATATATATACGTGTTTGCCTGTTTTTCTGTATGTGAACGTGTGTGTGTGTGTGTGTGTGTGTGTGTGTGTGTGTGTGTGTGTGTGTGCTTGAATGTCTCGCTGTATGTGTATTAGTGTATAAATAAGAGTATGCGTACGTGTGCGTGTGCATGTGTGTGCGAGTATGTGTGTGAGTATGTGTGTGTGTTTGTATGACTCTGTGTGTGCATGTGTATATATGTGTCGCATCTCCCACTGTACGTGTATGTGCATATATGTGTTTGCATGTCTCTCTGTATGTATATATGTATATGTGCGTTTACCTATGCATGTGAACGTGTTTGAGTATATACGCGCTAAAGGTATGTCATCTTTTTTTTTGCTTTATATATTTATCTATTTATTCTTCTCCGTTTTTTCACTCCATAAAAATATTTTTAGCACCTATTGTGCGAAAATTATCACTGAATTAAGTCAACAATGCTGAAAGGATGGAAGTTTGTGATTTTCATTCTTCGATATAAATTCTTCGAGTAAATAACGGCACCAGAAATCAATGCGACTGTTTATCAGGTGGATGCTGGTGGCGATGACATCATAAATTAATTGGCAGTTTAACCTCCATCTTTATTATATAGAAGTCAAATACAGAAATATCTCGAACTCTTGTAGACATTGTTTTATAATTCTCCAGGAAAAAATGTGCCACTGTTTTGGGATTACCGTTTCTTTAGATACCATCATATTTCCAGGTTTGGTTTGAATGAGATACAGAAATAAGCAGAAGATATGCAAGGAATTTACGTAAAGGGAATTGGTTCCCGTATTTTTAGATTTACTCATCTCGTCACTATCTCCAACTTCTCCAAGACTCTGTGTGTGTGTGTGTGTGTGTGTCTGTATGTCAGTGTATCTGTGTCTCTGTGTGTCTATGTTTATGTGTGTCTGTGTGTGTCTGTGTTTGTGTGTGCATGCGTGTGTGTGTTTAATATGTTTATTTGTTGTTTCTATTCTTTCATTTTCCTTCATTAATATAGTTTCATCTGTTGCCAAATATCTGTTTTACTCTGTTGGTTTAATATCTTTTACTTTTACTACTACTACTACTACTACTACTACTACTACTACTACTACTACTACTACTACTACTACTACTACTACTACTACTACTCATTTGTCAATACGGCAAAACTGAAGTGAGATGTGCCATCACCCTACGATACTTATTTTTCAAGTACTTATACTGAGTCATTTGAATCTCGACTATGAAGACAGCAGTTACAAACTGTAGGTCCTGTTTTAACCATAGCTATCATGTAAATACACGGTCAGTTAGTCCAGCTGCAGTTTTCAGTGATGTTGTAGCTTACTCAGAGACATAAACTTCAACAAAAAAGATGGAAGCGATGTCACTGGAAATAACAGATTTCGGAAATATGATAGCAGAATGTTTCAATAATTACGCATTATTTTTTTCACGTTTAGGGCAAATATTTGCATGCAGGAATCGATGTCTCATTGGGCAGTGAAGCAACTCTTTAGGTGCGTCAGCCCTTTCCACTGTAACACTAGAGCTGCCCAGCGTCATCCACTAACGTAAGACGACAAAGCTTCAGCGCAACATCACAAGCTTTGTTGAGTCAGATGCAGTGACTCTGGGCAGACTGTTTCTGTCATCCTAAAAGATCGTTGTTGCTGCACTACTCGTCCTCTTTCTTGAGCCAGATGTCATGGTTTGCTTCCTCAGCGGTTTCTGACAATTTCTTGGCAACTTCTTTTCTCTCCTTCGCAACTAGTCTATGGCGCTTGAGCATTGAATGATCTCTGGTTCCAACAAATCCTCGAATACCTACCTCTACAGAAGACAATGTTTTCGCTGAGTTCAACCAACTGATTGTACTTTCTGTCACACGAACCATGAGGTAATAATTAGAAGTGGAAATAAATTGTCGATGCAATACGTTATTTTATCATCTCTACAAGATAAAATTTTTTTAAAAAAACACCGATACTAAAGTATCCATTTAATATGGGCCACCTCATAATACTTTTTAACTTGCATTTTTTTTTCTTTTTTTCACAACCTTCATATAAAACTTATATTTACCGTTCAATTAAAGAAGTTATAAACAATCTGATTTTTATATGTTTCATGTTATTCTATGAACATAGAGGTACTTCTCAGTCAATTCGAAGAGGGTCTAGAAAACGTATATATACATATAATGATTCATTATATAGAGAATTCAAACAATACTGTATCCATCCTTAATAAGTTCTGGCAGTTTTGAACGTGAATGTCTAATATCTGTTGTTGTTCGTCATCGGAGAACCATTCCTCCTTTTAGACGAGGTGTGTTCATAATTCACGTCATTCATTGATGTAAGAGAACTTTGAGACATCGCAGTGTTTCGACCTTATTATGTGTCTCCACCGGACTGATGAATCTAACAAGAACACCATCTCTTGTTTGAAGAAATCAGCAAATGAATATTTGCTGATACAAATATTCTTGTCAGCCAAACAAATAATTCATGGGATGTACGCAAAGCAGCAAGAATCCAAACAATAGTGTATCAATTCATTCTTAATATGTTCTGGCAGATTCAGACTTGAATATCTGATCACTGGTGTTGTTCCTCATCGGAGAGCATCCACTCTCTTTAAACGATGTATGTTTGTAACGTAGGTAATTCACCGAGGTAAGGGGATTTAGAGACCACGGGTCTTTCGACACCTCCTCAGTCAAAGCTGCTTCATCGGGCCGATGAATCTAACAATAGCAATCGAATATTCACGTTCGAATCTATCAGAACGTATTACACACATATATATATATATCAATCAGAGTATACAGTATTATAGAACCAGTACAGCCGATCTAATCAGTCAATTTCGCTCTGGGTATTAGGTAACTGGGCAGTTATCTTAATACACGTGCTCTACCTAATACACGATGCGAAACCGATTAGTAAGATCGGGTGTAATAAAATCTATAATACTGTATACTTTGATTAATATAAAATACGAGTGTCTATTTTATCTGACTTATAGATTCTTGGTCGATTGTATATACAAACATATAATATTATTATATAATATAATGTGGTATCGAGTACTCTTTGTTTCGACAATGAACACAACGTATGTATATCTGCTTGTATGTACGTATATACATACATACATACATACATACATACATACATATATATAGATATATGTATGTGTGTGTGTGTGTGTGTATGTATATATATATATATATATATATATATATATATATATATGGGAGAATATACAAATAATAACAACAGACGAGGACAGGTGGTGTAAATAACAAAAGTATATATAAATTTAAGGAATGGAGTAAACGCATGTTATAACTGCATACTTTATTCCGACATAT
>NC_068982.1:76024412-76024955 GCF_001194135.2 Octopus bimaculoides | reverse complement strand
TATACATATATATATATATATATATATACATACATACATGTGCATGTAATGTGTGTGTGGAGGATCTGTGCATGTGTGGGGGTACAATTTGTGTGCAGGTGTAGTAGGAGGCAGTCTATTTTGTGGAGTGTCCGCCTTACAGGGGTGTGCGTGTGTGTTCATGTTGGTGTGTGCTTTGGTCAAACTCTTTTTGCTAAGCCTGAGGGCATTGGTGGAAGGTCGTGGAAGGTGGTGAAACGAAAAAAAGGGGTCAGAGGAAGATTTTAAGAGTTATGTCCCTTGGTTGGGTGTGCAGTTAAGCCAGTAAGAGTTATCTTGAAGTGGGGAGGATGTGTATTATTAATGTGGAGCTTCTGTGGGGATGGGGTGTGTGATATGTGGAGTGGTGTCATATGCACAATTTTATCCGGGTAAGTATATATAGGTGTGTTCATTGGTCTGTTTTCTTTCTGTAAAGCGAAACCAATTGGTAAGATCAGCCGTGATGGTTATTTAATAATATATATATAGATAACAATCCGCTTGCATATATATATATATATA
>NC_068982.1:76022409-76024115 GCF_001194135.2 Octopus bimaculoides | reverse complement strand
GATTGCTTGAAGAAAACATTTCCATAAATTATACGAGGACGTGGACGTTAAATAGAGATAAGATTATAAAACAGGAAAATAAGAGCGGAGGTGGAGGAGCGATGTGAATACAATTTATAGAATGGTCACATAGACAGAATAAACAACCAAACAAAAAAGTGATCTGCTGTATTAAGCATTCGATGATAGATATGTGATTCCCTCCGGAAAACGTTAATGAACGTGCATTCTTCAAGAATAAAATAATAGACAATACTGATAAATATTACGTGAGATAACAGATCAATAACTTTTTCAAGACGAAGTAATCACTTTTAAAATAAAAACACACAAACGCCAACGAGCATTCAAACCTGCCTCCAAATCAGGAGGTTTTCACTAGGAGAGTGTGGGGTGGAAATCTGCATAGCAATTATTAAAATTTGTTGGCATGCTTGTGTGGTTAAGAAGTTCGTTTTGCAACACCGTGGTTTCGAGTTCAGTCTATCCCACTACGTGGCAACTTGAGCAAGTGCTTTCTATTCTAGATCCCGGGCTGACAAATGGCATTGAATTTAGTAGACAGCCACCGTGGGATGCTCATCGCAAAGACAGATGTATATGTGTGTGTGTATGTATGTATGTATGTATGTCCAAGTATACACACACATATATATATATATGATAAATATATGTATATATGTGTGTAATTATTATATATATTCTTTTATTCTTTTACTTTTTTACTTGTTTCAGTCATTTGACTACGGTCATGTTGGAGCACTGCCTTTAGTCGAGCAAATCGACCCCAGGACTTATTCTTTGTAACCCTAGTACATATTCTATCGGCCCCTTTTTCCGAACCACTAAGTTACAAGTACTATGTATATTTAATTAATAGTATGGTATACACCTGGTAGTTTGCCGGTAAAGCACTTCACTGGCTTAGTGTTCTTTGATATGTAATTAATGAGAGAAACGAAAGATGGAAGATACAAGAATCTTTATTGATCACTACAATCGATTCGACCCATCTAGCATCGATCCTTCACGGGTGGGATACAACACAACTGGTTTGAGTGTATCCCTTGGTGTAGATGTGTCTCCTCAGGTGATTTCAAAAGGAATCTCGTTAAAATAAACTCTCTTTCGCACAACTTATTATTGTATGTTTTCTTTTTGGTCTTCGTAGATAGAAACTGCAAGTTAATGGATACTGCTTTATTCCTACAGAAGATCAATGACAAAGATGAAGTACAAAAAGAAACAAATACGCAATACAGCGGAAAAATTATTAGATGTAACCGTTAGTAGATATGGATGTACAAATGCCCACACATACATGGTCTGGCGCGCGTACACACGCTAGTACACAGAATAAAATATGTATTAAGAAAGTCGGTGCCCATTAATGGCCAGTGATACGATACTGCTTGATGAGTAGTTACACATTCAGTGGTGCGCTCCACTGGGTCTAGCTGGCGTATCTTTATGGCACTTGCACATTCAAAACTACGGACATAAATATCAACATACATTCATACGTACTCACATGGACATATTCACACAGTCCAGTGTATATTGCTATACGTATACGTCGCAACCCAGTACAACACTCTAGAACCAATAAGCTAAACAACAAATATAAGAAACATGATGTCCTCTGGTATAACCCAATCCACGTTTCAAATGTGTCAACGAAGATCACTAGGGAGTTTTTCATCGTT
>NC_068982.1:76020362-76022085 GCF_001194135.2 Octopus bimaculoides | reverse complement strand
GTACCTACGTACGTACGAATGTGTGCGTGTGCGCGCGCGCGTCTTTGTGTTTGTCATTCTACTGTCATTCAGTGTCCGATTTAAAATCTTTTACTAGAAATGGGTGACTTCCGCTGTGCTGACTTGCCAGAAATATACTACAAGAAAAACTCTGCATAATCATAGCCCATGTAAATGTTTGTTGGTTGATCTCTAGTCGTACAGAGAGGAGGAGAGAGAGTAAACGAGAGATACAGATATCGTTGAAATAAGAGGTGTACGATAAGTGCACATTCGAGTTATGCGTCAGGCAATGAGTAAAGGAACGCTACAGAGAGAGAGAGAGAGAGAGAGAGAGAGAGAGAGAGAGAAAGAATCATAGAGCCAGAGGAAGAAGAGGTGATGTAAAGGACAGAGTAGTTATGGGAGAAGAGAGATATGAGAAATATGTTTTATATAATTTATTTTCAGGTTATAAATATTTTCTTTCGTATATCAATATTCATTTCATCATTTTGTGTAACCACCAAGAAATTTGATAAAAATTAAATCATAATTATTGTATGAATAACATATTACCTTATTTACCCATGGTAGCAAAAGTATACTGCCAAAGTTACCCATCATATGACAAGTACCATTCCGTCTCTAAATAAAAATAGCCGATATAGATGTCAGTTGGTTAGTTGGTTGGTTGGTTCGTTCGTTCGTTCATTCGTTCGTTCGTTCATTCGTTCGTTCGTTCGTTCGTTCGTTCGTTTTTCGTTCGTTCGTTCGTTCGCTCTTTCGTTCATTCGTTCGTTGGCATCTTCAGTCACGCTTTACATTGCATAGAGAGAGGAAAAGAAAGTGTAATAAAAAGATACAGAGAGATTTAGCAGACTAGGTTTATAAGTCTTATAAGTTTCTAAAGATACACATTTATTTTCATAAAATTTTGCAGGGATAGGTTTTCGATGGAGTAGATTGTAATTATGCTGATAAAATTTAGAGAAATAATGACATATACAGGGTGGTCCGGAAGTCACGCACCAAAACATTTGACTATTTATATTACGTTATTATTATTATTCATTCTGTTCATTACGTACAAGTACATTATTTTATTCAATTTTAAAAAATTGAAGCATGTCCTTGACAATTCCAGAGCGTATTGAACTTATTTTGTACGTGACTTTTGGCCCACCCTGTATTTATTGTAAATGAGAAATTTGTTTTATTTGATTTTATGTTAGAATAATAAATATTTTTCTTTTGAAAATCAATATTCACTTCATGATTTTGTATATGCATAAGAAACTTTTATTTTTAAAAATGTTGATTTATAATTATTTTCAGTGTGCCATATTTTCTGATATTACCCATGGTAGCGAATGTATACTTCCAAGGTTAGTCGCCATATGAGTAACACTCTAGTTTTCATATGTACTTCAATATCTGCGAGCTGCCAGAGCATACTTGCTTAATTTTTGCAAGAAAGGGTAATAGAAAAAGAAAAATAGATGGATGCTGAAAACAAAATAATAAATTGACGAATTTCGATTATGATATAAAACAGATATATTCATTATTATAAAAGAAGAAATTTTTTAAAAATCATAAGAGACACAGCAGAAGATTTCGCGAACGACCGGAAATAAGGAATACACTGAAGGAACAGTCAAGTTAAAAACAATAACAGTAAAAAGAAAATTATAAAAACAAGAGAAAGTGTATCAAAAATAACTGTGATAACAGCATCAGC
>NC_068982.1:76012924-76019882 GCF_001194135.2 Octopus bimaculoides | reverse complement strand
GGTGATGGTGCGTTCGTGGAAGTAGTGGTGGGTGTTTAGTGATTACTACCATTCGAGTATTTTCTTGCCTTTTCTTTGTTTTGTCTTGTTTTGTTTTTTAGCTAAATAATCTTTGAATTGCAAGTTGACCGATTTAGATTGTGAGCTGTCTCTTTTTGTTGGTAATGTTGTTAATCGATGTCACAGCGGTAGTAATTCCGGCTATACACGCATACACACACAGGTATACACACACACACACACACACAAATACAAATATACATACATACATTCAAACATACATAGTAATTCCGACTATACACACATACGCACATACGGACACACACACACGCACACACGTACACATACAAGCGCACACACGTACACATACTAGCGCACACACGTACACATACACACACACACACACATACACACACACAAATACATACATATATACACTCATGTACACACACATGCACACACATATACACGCGCACACATACATGATCATACACATTTGTTGCACACACACAAATAACACTCGCACACACATGCAAGCACACACGCATACAAGCACATACACAAACATACGCGTACATATATTTACACACACATCCACATATACACACATATAGACACGTACACACACATACATATGCCACCACCATCAACGCCAATATTTGTGTGTGGCACCAATATTGTTCCAGACTTAGAAATCCTTATCTCAGATAAATTCCAGTTTCTAGAAAATGAAACTGAGTTTTCGAGCCGGTTTTGGTTTCTATAAAACGTATTTCACCTCACTGACACCATTCAGAATAAGATGTCATAAATCTTACTTCCAACCCTTTCCTATTAACCTTTAGTAGACTGCAGTTTCTCCAGAATTATTTCCCCTGCCACTGCCCTGTTACTACAGGGGAGGAAACTCATACGGTGACATGAATCACCTATAATGTGCTAAAGGTTAAAATCTTCTGTATTAAGCAAATGGTTAGAGGGTTCGGCTCGTGATCATAAGATTGTGGTTCAATTCCTGGATTGAGCAACACATTGTGTCTTTGAGCAAGGCTCTTCGTTTTACGTTGCTCCACTCCATTCAGCTGAAAACGAAGACCTGCTGAGTACTGGTGCAGCTCTTGCTATATTCTCGATGTTCCATGAGATCAAGGGTGAAGAGACCACGAGGATGTACATGTCTGCTCACAACTACATGGGCACTTAAAATAATTAGAGATATAATGGGACACGTTAGCAGGTCGTACTTCCTCGCTAATGACGGTTCGTTGTACAGTGAGAAACCTCCGTTGGTAACTAGAACGGCTAACAGAAATTTTCTCGATAATTTGTGTATTTTCTTACATTTTTAGGAAATGTGTGTAACCATTAATCTCAACACGTTCTTTTTCCTTTCACCGTTTTCTCTCTCTCTCTCTCTCTCTCTCTCTCTCTCTCTCTCTCTCTCTCTCTCTCTCTCTCTCTCTCTTCCTCTCTCTCTCTCTCTCTCTCTCCCTCTATCTTTCTCTCTCTCTCACTCTCCATATTTTCCTCTTATCTCTTTCTGTCGAAGATCATACACTTGAAACATCAAAGACTTTTCCATTTTCCTGAGCGTCAAACCTGCTTGTTGTTCCCTCACCTGTCTCTGTCCTTTGTTTTCTGTACATTTCAACCATACACACACCATACACACACACACACACACACACACACACACACACATATTTATGTACGAGTGCGTGTGAATAAACGTGCATTTGTGTAGTGGATGAGCGTATCACGTTATTACACAAGTGTGTGTGTGTGTGTGTGTACTCATTTACTGTTTACGTGAGAGAGCGTGCGCATTTGATATGTATTTATGATTATTTGCAGATGTTCGTCCAGGAACCTGGAAAAGAAAATCTCTGAAATGTTTTACAAATTTTCGCAGTTATGATCAACTGCATCTGTTCTTTTTTGGAGAACCCAAGCATTTCACGGATTTTATGTAGACCCGTCTTTACGAAGCCCTGTGCACATAAGAAAATATGCATGCATGCATATATGTATGTATAAATGTATGTATAACTTAAACTCTTATTGTCTAGACCTCGAGCAGACTTATCTCACACAAATGAGTCGGACTCCTTAAGTATAATGCGGCACTTTATATCTTCGCTTTAAAAAAAAATTCAAGACTTTACATATCCGATATGTTGATCTGTGTAATCAGTATCACATTGTCTATCGTTCAGCCAGCATTCCAAGCGTGACTATCATTCCTTCTTTTGAGACACACAGTTACAGTATACAACACTGCAATACATTTGTTCCTTTTATTCGGGAGATATAGATTGATTTAAAGGCAATTCAGCTCTTATAAATCGAGCGACGGCATGACGGTTTTGAAATTAGTCACAAGAAAATATTACTTTCGAAATGAATTTTCAGACACTGGCAATACAGAACCTCAGAGTTATATTATTCTACATGGTTGCATGGTTAAAAAAATTCGCTTCATAACCACGCGATTAAGGATTCAGTCCCACTGCATGGGCCTTGTAGGATGGTGTTCTATATAACCAATACTTTATAAATCGACTGGTAGACAGAAACTGAAGTCTGTCATATAATCATACATATATATGTGTGTTTATGAATATATGTTCATAAATGTGTTTGTGTGAGTGAGTTCGTCTTTCCCCTCATTTTTGCATTGTGCTTTCTGAATGTAAACAACAACCGCCGTCCATACAGGCGGTGTCGTTTCCTTGTAGTCCAGCTTGAAAGCGTGTCCGAGCTTCATGACATGTCTTGATATACGACCTTTGTAGACAAAATGTTCACTCAGACAGTGTCATTTGTTTCTAGTTCTCCACCTGACAAGTCCACGCTGTCCGTTGTACGACAGATTATGGGATAAATAACATTCTTGAAAACAGATGTAGTTTGGTGTCAGGGGTGGAGGGAAACGGGCGGTAGAAACTCTGCTCCGACGTAGTTTCGTCTGACCCATGCAAGCATGGATTACTGAACTTTAAGCCGATGATGATGGTGTGGAGGAGGAGGAGGGAGGGGAGGATATTCTGTTTGTTCCATCAGCCATACCACGATGTAACAACCAACTATTTAGAAACTGTCCGTGTTTTACCGTAAGCCCTTAACCTGCAACATTCAAAGTGAAATTGCTATCTATGTATCATACTTAACGTACATACACAGTAGACAAGTAAGACACTGCAGTTTTCGTCAGAGATAAAAACCTTTTATAGACGTGTTGTGTTTAAAAACACATCTATCAGTAGAAGCTAGCGAGAACGCCATATGCATTTCGACCTTCTTCAGCCTTGTCAGTGACATATACTCTCAAGTCGCCTGTCTAAATGAAATCTGTTGGCTCCAATACATAGGAAACAGTGAATAATACATTCATTGATACTGCGAATACGCCATTAATTTTTTTATTCTTTATTTATCTAAAATTATGTAAACATAGCCTTTCGCCATCCGCACATTGCCAAATACTTTGTGTGTGTGTGTGTGTGTGTGTGTGTGTCTGTGTGTGTCTGTGTCTGTGTCTGTGTGTGCGTGCGTATGTGTGTGTTTTATATTACTTTTACTTTTTGTAAAAATAAGCCATACTACAATGGGTAACATCAACTCTTAAGCTATAATAATAACGTCACAGCTTAAATCATTGCGAATTCTGTTAAATAAAATATTATGCCACCATCTACCACACAGCGAATACTAACCAACCAGCCTACTCGGTATTTTAGCAAAAGTAGGTTTTCGTTCGTGACAAATTCCTATGTTGAGCATGAACAGGTGGCGAGACGTTATATGAAACTTTACAGAAAAGAAAGCCAAACATGTCCCCGAGGAGTACCCTAATTACATTTTGTCTGCTTTATGAAATTACAATTCGAGAAACGTCATTACTTATTAATTTGTTTCGTCTAAGTAATTGTTCGTATTTCCATTTCTTGCTTTATCTCATGTAAAGTATTCAGAACATTTTTTCTTCCAACTCTATAATCAACTTTACTTTCCGAAGATTTACAAGACCAGAAGGTAAGCCGTGTTCACGTCTTGTCGTGGTTCTTGGCAGAGATTGAATGGATTCAACTCCGATGAATGAAATAATTCAATCAAGCATGGAAGTATAAACATATTGAAAATGTTGGAATAATTTGTGATTTTAAAACTGAAAGTATTATCGATTTGAATCAAGACAATATTTTGAAACTAGTCGAAACACTTTATTGCATTATACAATTTTACAGGTGTGTACAATTGTATTTAACACGTTCGTGTACACTCAAACTCAGAAAGGCCTCCGCTGGAAAAAGTATCTCTGGAGAGATGTTCTCTTTAGAGACAATATATGTGAAAAACATTTACTGGGCCATGAAGGATGTCATTAGACTGCAGGCCACGTGTTTCAGCGTCGTTACGCTTCGTCAACTATAGACACGAAACCGGCATTTATATTTCACTAAGAACTACCGTTCTTGTATTTAAATGTAAAGATGAGAAAGGACAAGAAGAAATAAAAGGGGATATCATCTGTATAAGACTGTGTTGTTACAAGTAATAGTAAATAGGTGAGTGATATACAAGGGAAAGAATGCGAGAGAGATATCTGAAATTTGAGATACATTTAAGTTAATACAGTATAGCTTGAAGAGAAACCCCCAATGCCTGCTACGATGGTGTGATAAGGTATGGACATGCGCTATCTCCATGAATAAAAATCATAAAAAAAGACAAAATCTAATAGAGACATCAGGGTGTTTTTTTTTTTTAGGAAGATTTGGTTGTATTCTCTCTAACAGACCAAGCAACTACGTAGAGGATGTGGTAGCTCAGCCGATAAGAAATAACACCCAAATCTCCCTCAGATAAAACCCTGCTTTGAGCCTCTACACGGTCGCTCGATCCGCTAGAAATGATAACCAAGCGTCTTCAAAACCCTCTCATCTTAACAAACAAGCACATTGGAAAATATAATCCAAGCTATACAAAATGAAGACATTGTCACGGTTGGACGCCCTTGTGCGTAGGCCTTATCATTCAGATGTGAACTTGGCAAAACGCAACAATGACAATAATCTAGTCGGCTTCAACAGCACAGAGAAACATTTTAGTCTCCTTTTGACAGCACTTGTTAAACAGCAGCAAAAATAGATACATTAACTCAGTGCTGAAAAGTGAAAAGAACAATATTCTACGTGTCAGTAGCGAGCTCCTCAGGAAACACTTTCTTACTGATTGCCCAACATACACTCTCCAAAATAGCCGAACTAACATGCTTCAAAGAAGACCTGGATGTAAAACACTCAGTATACAAAAAAAAAGGGACTATGCATGAGTATGCTTCCTGAAGATTTGATGAAGACAGTAATATCGACATGAAGCGAAGCCTGTCGTGGACTCGTGACCGCTACATCACACTTCGGGTATGCATTTGCGGTTATGCATTTGCAATCCAAGAACAGGAGATTGCCACTAAATACCTAATGAGCAAAAGAGACAGTGAAGCCCTTGGGGCTCCAAGATGCAAGTGAAAATGTTGATTACGTCATATTTCTGTAGAAGACGTCATACATGTACTTAACAACTGTCCAAAAATGTCATCAAGGTACTACTTCCCTTTGCTACATGATGTTGTCGCGAAAATAATATGCAATGCCATTCGGAAAAAAGACTGTTCTGGAATAAATATAGAAAATCCACTTGTTATTGAATTCATACACAAACACCAGCACAAAGAATATTGGTGGAACATCCCAATCAAAACATCTGTCATTGTAAACAACACGCCAGACATTGTTTGGGACAGGCAAGAAAAAGTGTGTACCGTCATGGAGATCAGCTGTCAAATCTAAGAAAGAGAGGATAATTACGGACAACTGCTTCGAAAGCTCCAGCCGTCTATATCTAGATTATAAATTCACATTTCTACCAATAATAGTTGGTTTTGTGGGTAAATACATAAGTGACAATCTGGATAAGCAAGGGTTTTCAGAAAAAGAAATCAAACAACTAACTCGCACATTACAAATACAATCTGTAAGTGGAACAGTAAAAATGTGCAAGACTTTTTTCAGGTTTAGAATATAGCATTGTTTTCTGTTATCTACATTTCAACGATGGGGCTTTGTATTTTTGTTAGAAAGCAGCTCCTTCCTCAGAGAAACATTTTATACTTAAAAAACAGTTGAGAACATACATACATACATACATACATACATACATACATACACTAATGCGACCTTCTTTCTCCTTTCAGCTGTTGCAACCCCAATGTTACATTGGGTTGAGGGTGAGAGAAGGGAAAGCCAAGAGGAGGATTGTATCTGCTCGCGACTATACAGGCGCCTAAAACAAATTTGAGGAAGCATTGTACATGTTACCAAGCTATACTCGATCGTGAGTGATGGCTGTCAGCACTTTTATAGATAGATAGATAGATAGATACATACATACATACATACATACATACATACATAGATGTTTGTATGTATGAATAAATGTATATACGTATGTATACAATGAGAGAGAGAGAGAGAGAGAGGTTGTGTTTCTGTCTGTGTGTGGCATATTCAGTAGGCACAGCCTTAAAAGTTTAAACATATAAACTGATTTATCAAACAGATAAGAAAATCAATAAATATTTTTAGATAATTATACTTGAAAGATCAAAGAGATTCGAAAGTTCAATAATATTTCCCCCAGATCTGAAAGACTTTAAAGGGATTTGTGTGTATGTTCGTATGTGTGTGTGTGCCTCTGTTTGTATTTGTGTGTGTGTTGTTTTTCATATTTTCCGCGGGTGGAGTCTAGTTTGCTTTTGTTTTGTTTCGTCTTTTGTTGTTTTTTTTGTTTTTTTTATATGAGGTGAGGTTTTGTCTGTTGTATAACTCCCAGCAACAACCTGTTTCTGTTAAGCAGATCGCAATTAACCCTTGGAATATATATATATATATATATA
>NC_068982.1:76009394-76012493 GCF_001194135.2 Octopus bimaculoides | reverse complement strand
TATATATATATATATATGCACACATGTATGTGTGTGTGATTAAAGAAGAAGAATGGTAAGTTGGTAAGGATACAAAATTAATTTATTAACATACTGCCAAATAAAGCCTACTTTCGTTTAAATTTAGTCCAATATATAATTGCAAATTCAAAGATTGGAATAAATCCAAAGATTAGAATAAAATTCCATTTTGAGTAATATTGGGTAGAATCTCATCAGGGCTAGAGTACAATAGAAAGAGTTACATGTTGATGGATTGGGTTTTATCAATAGACTAAGAAAATTAAGAAATGTATACTTTTAGTGTTTGTATGTCTATGTTACTAATCTAAAAAAAAAATGATATTAAAAAATTTAAAAATATAGTATAAGGGTAAAAAGTAAAAAGAACAAATAATAATAAATATATAATATAAAGTAAGATAAAAAATCTAAAACCGTTATCTATGTAAATTTCTATTAGTTTACTTAATCAATGTATATTACTGCCTATGTATTTATTATTATAAAATCTTATCGAATCAGATTGATTTCTTTATGTATATATGTAGTTTAATTTGAAGAGGATAGCCGTTAAAACTATGTATTATTTATATATCTGTATATATACTCGTTAACGCGTAGCGTATGAATATGTGTTTGTTTATATATATATGTTATATATGTGTGTGCATACGTATAAAAAAAAAATTTGTATTAAACAAAAATAAAAAAATCAAGATTATTAAAAATAAGAGTTATATTATTGTTAATAAATTCATGATGCAGAAAGGGAAAAATTGCGTGTTACATAGCAACATAGATTTAGTGTATTACATCATCAGATTATGTATTATTGAAAGTAAGATTATTCCTAACGAAGATTGTCTCTTTACATAGCAATTATATTGCTAAATTGATCATGTTAATTATTACAATTTCATTTATACAAAAATTACATATTACATGTTTGTACTTTATTACTTTGTATGTATTTCATATATAGTCTAGCAATATTAAGAGAAAATATACTTCGAAACGTGTACACAGGATAAACTTTTTCATTTCTAGAATTAAGTAGTTGATGTCTGGAAGATGATATTTGCTAAATTTCTTCTACACAAAGTTCACATCGCCTATCATTGATACTATATGGTTTAGCGTGAGTCATAATTTTCCATTTAATTTTATAACTCTTATTATAACTCTTATTGCTGTTCTTTATTCTCCAAATGAACTTGCTAAGACTTGTATTGCTAATTTTTAGGCGGTTCCTAAAACTACTTTCGCGGTTAGCTATTCTTTTCTTTATAAAGCATCCAGTTGCTCCAATATAAAAATAATTATTACTTTCAGATTCAACAATAGTCTGATATACCAGATTATTGCATTTACAGAAATTACTAAATTTACAGTTGGGCTTATTCTTACAATTACAAAATTTATTTTCATCAGCTTTACTATTGATTATAACAAAGAAGTTCTAGTGAGCTGTTTCTCATTCACTATTTGAACTAAAATCATCACCATTTGTCATGGCTGATTTATCATGTTGTGTATTCAATGAAAGAGTGTCTATTTTACGATTCTCATAAAAATAATCTAGTTAATTGAGGATATAATTCGAAATAGATTATGCGATAAAGAGAACTCTATTCTAATTTTCCTATTATTAATTATTTCACAATATTTATTATTAGTAAAGTTTTTAGTTATTAATCCACGCAAAGATTTAATTGAGTTAGTTTTTATTTTTTTTCCAAAAGGGATAATTTGCCTTATGGTATTATTCTTATCAGAATTATGGTTATAGTAATTGTCAGTATTTGTTTTAGTGGAGTTTTTCTTGGCAAATAAAATTGCTTTATTAAGAGCAATTGGGTTAATGGAGGAATAATAATCATTAATATCAACTTGCAAGAATTAATATTTGTCCTTGTTTTCAATATGATTGAACCAACCTATTACCACTTATGTATTAGACCAAACTAACTAAACTTTGTAAGTTTCGTGAAGCTATTATTAGGAATTTTCCAAAGCATTCTAGGCATTACTCTATTATCAACTCACACACAGTTAGGATTGGTTTTTCCAACACAAAAAATCTCTTACAAATTATCTCCTCACATAATATTAGCCTGTTAAATAGGGATACATTTACTAATACGAACATTAATTTAGCTAATACCTTCCATCCCCCTAGAAATATGAATAACAAGGTTATTGCATCTGAAGTCAATTACAACAGAATCAAATTTATGTCAAGTAACTCTAAAATTAAAAATTCTATATACTAGTGTAAAATTACTTCTGGTAATAAAATATTTTTTTATATAAGCAGTTCATCTTCTCGGTTATCTAAAAGAATTTCTAATCATTATTCTACATTTAGGGATAGGAATAAACGTAACAGTACAGGGCTTAGTAAATTAATTTGGTATCTAAAAGACCACAATAAACAATTTAATTTAGATTGGTTGATTCTCTCAATTTCGATACCTTATGATAAAGGCAAGGAATTCTGTCTTCTCTGTAATTCTGAACTATTTTTTATTCTTTTTTCTAAAAATCCCCTTGTAAATACGGTTATAGAGCGTGCATACCGATATAAACATTGGCAGAAACACACTTTTAGTTCATATAAGTGATATCCATCATTATATATAATTTACACATTAATATTCTTCTTACATTTCACATTCACTAGATATATCTTTTTCCAAGACTATAGGGTTTTATTTAATTTACATATCGTTTCATACTTCTCATTTATTTGGATTTTTTCTTTCCTTTACCCCTCCTTTTTCTATAGGCTACCTTTGACGTTATATCCTCTAACGCTTCTTTTTTAAACAAACTTAATAAAGCTCAGTTGATCACTATACATATCCATAATATTCTGTTAAAATGTCTTATTGACAAGTTTCATTTCTTCATTTCCCTGAAGAGAAGATTACATTGTTTTTGTTATATCGCAATACTACACAATGGCTGTGTGAACTACGAAATCTTCGTCGCCACTGTTATATCGCACTACTACACATTGGTTGTGTGAGCTACGAAATCCTCGTCGCCACTGTTATTTCGCACGTTCGGATGACCTCTACTCAACTACCACGT
>NC_068982.1:75987992-76009359 GCF_001194135.2 Octopus bimaculoides | reverse complement strand
GATCACTATACATATCCATAATATTCTGTTAAAATGTCTTATTGACAAGTTTCATTTCTTCATTTCCCTGAAGAGAAGATTACATTGTTTTTGTTATATCGCACTACTACACATTGGTTGTGTGAGCTACGAAATCCTCGTCGCCACTGTTATTTCGCACGTTCGGATGACCTCTACTCAACTACCACGTTGTCTAGACTACTCCCTCTATATCTAGGTATTGGACTAGCCTACTTCATCGTCTGGGGCCGTCGACGCAACAGTTTTACACTATTTTATTCCTTTGGAATAATACCAGTGATATCTTCGAAACATGTGTCGGAAGTAAAAGAATTTGAATAACACCTGCGTTTAACTCCATTTATATATATATATACCAAGATTTATACTGGTGCAACCGTTAATTCAAATCAAAGATACTCAGTACATTTGAATATTTAAGAAATATAGTAAATCTACTTCTCTAGCCGACCACATGCACAACCTTGAGAAACAATAGGTCATACCTATTGATCCATTATTGATTTGATTCATTATTGATTTGATCCATTATTGATTTGGGGCCTCCATGCTAGGGTTAAAATACTCCGTGTTGGCTATGCTTGAAAGAATCTATACAAATACTATTACATAATCCAACATAATTATTAGACAAACAACATGAAGTGCTCTCCTCTTGTGTTCATAAATTCTTTAAAACCTTTCGATTTTGTCACAGTAAGTCAAGTATCTCTGTATAATTCTCTTACACTTTCACTTAAGCATGGTTGAGATATGGCATAAGCTTATTTAATTAAATTAGTATATTTACCTTCTGTCTTAACTCGTTATACAACACTTTACTACTTATATTTTCACTCTTCACCTAGCTTATAAATACTAATTAAATCATTTTAATCTACTTACTTTATTTAATCTGTTCACTTACTTTACTTTTATTATATTTTATTTTATCTTAATCCGTTATATTTCATCTTATTCGATTCTAGTAATAACTTAATATTTTATTCATTCCAAGTGAACTTACACTTTCAATACTATTTTTGCATTTTTATAGCTAACTCTATCTAAAGTTAACCCCTGATCTTTTTACACCTCTACGCTAAAGCCTCTCTTCTAATAAGGAGTATAGTACCTTCCTCACCACACACCATGCTGGCATCTCTATGCTAAACCGAAGTTGTCTGAAGACTTTTCCTATCTTGTTTACAATCCTCAAACGCTACCCCGCCATTTGGACGCTGCCACTACAATTGGGTTCTTGCAATTATACATATGGTCTTCCTCGTGCTCTATCACTTATTTCAGCAGCCTCTGTTCCTTTATTCGTCCTCGGTTCGATTCACGTAGGTGATGTTGATAAGCCACAAGAATGGCGAAATATCGGTATCCATCATACACTTACATATACACTTACATATACATATATATACATACATATATACACATACATATATATACATACAAATATATAGAAATACGTATATACACATACATACATATATACATATATATATATATATATATATATATATATATATATATATATATATATATATATATATATATATATATATATACATGTGTGCGTGGATATGTGTGTATGTATGAGTACGTACATACATGTTCGTGTGTGTATGTGAATGTACGTATACATATTTGTGTGAGTGTGTACCTATGTAGACGTTGTGAACGAAGGAAGTTTATGTCTATGTATTGTGAGAATATGGTTGCGTGTATTTTTAATCTTTTTTCTTTGCCCTTTTTCTACCTATTAAAGTAACTTCCCTTTATTCAACGGTTTTTCATAGCGTCTGTTGCCATTATTAGTCGATGAGAATGTATCGCAGCTCTTTGCTCCGACATTCGAAACTCCGATTACTATAATGACAACCTTTTAGTTTGTTCTAAATTATAACAAATATAATCCTCTATTTCTAATATCGAGGTCTCATTCTTTTGTTGTTACGTATATATATATATATAGGCTAGGAGATGTGGAGACAGTCATTCTCTATCACTCACACTCTCCTTTTTCATTCTCATTGTATGCACCTGTTAAGTGATTAAAACAACATATTGTTAAAGAAGAGATCATGTTCATTAAAAGAGGAGACTATCCACCATGGAATTATGTTTCAACAGAAGAAAATTTAGATACAACAACCATCTTAAAAGAGTTTAAAATTGAAATTTCTAAACCAAGAAAATAATTTTAAATTTTCAAACAACAGTTGGTACATTAGGATTAACAAACTTTGAAGTCGAGTAATAATGCAGTAAGAAGATAATTAATAATCCAAACTTGCACGAAATACAGTTTGTCCTTAATGGTACTTTATGTAGCCAAAAGGGAATTGATGTAAAATAGCAGGATTAGAGGTTCTTGGTGTATCAGCTTGATTGTTATATTTAGTGGTAATTTTTTAAGATCATTGTTTTTTAGGGCTTTTCTTTTTTTTTCAGTACCAATCCCAGGTGGTAGGTTGGCAAAATTATGAAAGCACCGGATTTGGATACATGATCAGTGGTTCCCACACATTTAATTTTGTCCATACATTCATTAAAATATATCACCAGTCATAACCAATACCACCCCACACATTTTTTGTCCCTTTACCACTGACCAAGTACCCAAATCAAGACACTAACACACCAACTAGACACACTCACGTATCCATCTATCCATACACATGTTTCTTTGAGGAAGTTTCAAATTCTAAAGAAATACAAATTGCCACACACACTTATTTGTCCAAAACAATCCCCACCACCAAAAGATATTCTTATAAAACAATCTCCACCCAAAAATAATTCTACCGTGTAAAGCACCGTTCATTAGAAATATAGCTAACAGAACACACCCTTAATTACTTTCACTTTCAAATAAACCAATTCAAAACGTTCATTTAAACTCCTTACACAGACACACACACATACACGCACGCAATAAAATGATAAACAAAAACATCCCCCACCAAGAAACCATAAACAAATAAATGACACCCCCTCCTACGATTACTAGAAATACAAATACCCCACTACAGAAATAACGTATACAACCCATGAAAAACCAATAAACACAAGCACTAGACCACACATAAATCAACGTTGTGTGTGTGTGAGTATACACACACACACACAAAACCAATACCGAGCTGTAACAGTTACAGCTGGAGATTGCAGTAGCTTGAGATGAAAATCTAATTGGAAAAACACATGCTATCAGTTTGTAAGTGGTTCTTACCAAGAGAATCTGTTTATGAATGCTAAGCATTTGACAAACGAGATGATGTCCAATGTTAGATAGAATGATACCAGACAAGCATCACCCGTAACAGAAGAAACAGCTATAAATTAGAATGAAAACTGAGAGTTGATGTTGAAACAAACAATGTACACATATGCAATTAAGCACACTCGTGTAGCTGTTTCACGTGAGCGACGAGATCGTTTACAGCTAGTGATTGATGTCATCATCATCATCATCATCATTAGCATGTATGGCTTAGAATTTTGTTGGGGTAGTTTTTTTTCTCGTCCGGATGGCCCCCCTGTCGCCAGCCCTCACCTGTTTCCAAACATGGTAACATTTCCCCATAACCAGACGCGTTTTTCACGGAGCACTGGAAATGAACATCACTTGTAGGATGATTATGCTCGTTTGTAACCACCACATGACGTCAAAATTTCTCTCTGGTCAGATGTCTGTTCAGACACGGCTTGTATGACAGTGACCATCATTTACAAGTATCATACACTGTCAAGGCGAGACACGCGCGCGCACATATACGACGGGCTTCCTTCAGGTTTCATCTACTAAATTCACTCACAAGGTTTTTGATCGGCCTGGAGCTACGCAATGGGACTGAACGCGAATTAGAAAGCACATGGTTGCAAAGCAAGCTCCTAACACACCCGGCTTCGCCTGCACCGATGTTGAAACCAATAAAATATAACCCACTAAATAATAAACTTGCAGAGAACAAATATTCAAGTAGAACATTGCTATTACCATTCTCAGTTTTACTAATAACAATAATCTATCGAATGGATTAACTTCCCTCACCTACTTATCCCCAACCTCCATCCTTTTTTTTTTTTATTATTATTATTCATTAGTCTAAGAAGTCTTGAAAAGATTAAAAGAACTATTCCTATTTCACCGACTACATTTAACAAACAAAAGATCTGATAAAGATCTAACAAAGTTCCTTAGAAGAAGTAAATTTAGAAATTACCGAACGAGATGATGAGTCGAATATGAAAGGTTACGAAAACGTTTGACCACAGAATAAACAACTATAACAACAAAAATACACAACTCTGCCATCGTTATGATATTCATGCTCACATAAAATGTATTATTTTGGATGTGAATTTCAGAAATCTGCTTCAAAAGTAATACACGAAATTATAATCTTTTCTTTAATCTTCTGTGTATCAAGTCTGAAGTCGATATATATGAAGTTAGGATGGTGTAAGAGATAAGTAGTAACTACAACATTGAGTGTTTGTGTGTGTGTGTGTGTGTAAATATCGAACAAAGAGAATGAGTGCTCAACACCGCATTGGTGGATAAAGATTTTTGTTTTAAGGTTACCATTGATTTCATGTCAAGGAAGTCTTCAACAATATTCTAGCCTATCACATGGAGCATAGGTGTTCGTCTCTATTTGGGATATATATATATATATATATAAAGTTACTTCCATAGGTTGAATTCGTGAACTGAGCTGACTATCGGAAGCCTAAACACCGTGAGGCTTTCTTGAATTTCTCTCAAACTTTCCGCTCTGCTCCAAGCTTCTGATGACATGGACATGTCCAACGCGCCTACGAAACTATCAAGGAGCTGAGTCAAACATCAAACAACATACATACATGCATGCATGCATGCATGCATACATACATATATATATCCAGCGAAGACGTGTAAACCGAGTATTTTACTTATTAATGCCATTTTACCTCCATTTTCCATGTTGGTTCGGACTGATTGGTTTCACAGTAAGCGATGAGCCAAAGGGCCACGCTGTGCTCTAAGGTCGCAGTTTTGACATGGTTTCTATTGCTGGATGCCCTTCTTAATATTGGCTAATTTACAGAGTGTACGAAGTGCATTTTTATGAGGCACCAGCACAATAAATGTTGTCTTGGCTCTCGGCAAGACTAAAGAGCTCTCTCAAACCCTAAATTTTCTTGTTAGCACTTCTCTTAAAAATAATTCTTGTTCGTACTGTTCTCTAAAATAATTCTTTCTTGTACGTGGTTGCGCCCATCCTTTCCAAGAAATCTCGTTTCTCTTACAGGACACCCCATTGCACTTACCTGAAATCCCCTCTCTCGTACTGGTATCGATAATCTCGCCCTACTCTCCTTTCTCTCGCTCTGGATTAATCCAAACAGTTAGCAGCCCACTTACTTAATTTAACATTGGCATATATTCATTTTTTTACTCATATTTATATCTGCAGTATCAGTAACACTTATATGTACAATGCTCATAACGCTTATATTTACAACACCCAAAATACTTTCATTTACAATGCTTCCTTACTCTCATCCCGCAGTAGAGGCAACAATTTTAACATGTTTGAATGACGATAGGTTAAAAGCGAGAAGAACCGATGTGACACGTCTATCAAACGACACGGAAACCTTTTCAGGTGCTGAATAACATCTCTCCTTCCTTTGTTTCCTCCCACATCCCTTCCCCAGTTTTCAGAGTTGGCACTGTAAATGTAGGCACATTGAAATGTAGGTCTAGCGAGATTGTAGAGATGCTTGAACGGAGGCGTGTTGATGTATGCTGCATACAAGAGGTAAGGTGAAGAGTTTCAGCCAGGGTCCTTACAGGCAATGCACATAGGTATAAAATCTTCTGGGGAGGTAGTGACGGAGTAGGGGGTGTGGGCATACTTCTTGCAGAGAAATGGGTAGATAAGGTCATAAAGGTAGTCAGAGTGTGCGACACAGTGTTTAAACTCAAGCTAGTCTTACAGAATGGTATAGCTACAATTATTTCTACCTACACCCCACAAGCAGGACTACCAAATGAACAGGACCACTTTTATGATATTCTTCTGCTGGCTACATCAAAGACGAGTGACAATGATCTCATCTTTGTGGCTGCAGATTTTAATGGGCATGTCGGAGGGCAACCTGGTATCTTCCATGGTATACATGGAATTGGTTCCCGAAACGAAGAGGGAACTAGGCTCCTTGAGTTCTGTGATGCAAATAACCTTTTGATCTACAAACTTCAGGAAGCCAGCCGGCCACCTCATAACCTATCAATCAGGTGACTCTGCTAGCCAGATTGATTTCATTCTCACCATACAGCAGGATGCATGATTGCTCTTAAATACAAAGACCCTGCCTGTTGAAGAATGTACCTCCCAGCATAGGCTAGTTATTAGTGACTTTAAACTCGAGACCAGAAGGATGCCAAGAAGCAGACCAATCTGGAAAAGAAGGATTTGGAAGCTTAAGAACCCTCCGCATGGTCAAGAGATTTAGGAACATCCTTAATGAACCCCTACTTCAACCCTGAATTCTTCACTATACTCGTTGCCAACCCTCACTTTATTGACAGCATTCCTGCACAGGGCTTGTACAGCTCTTACCAACCACTCGTCTATCCTTATTTTCCCCACTTACCACTAGATGAGGGATCGAGGGAACCTGTCAAAAGCTTCTCCCAGTCAATAAAAGCCAAATACAGAGGTTTATCTTTGACTAGGTATATCTCCTGCAGTTGCCTTACCAGAAATATAGCATCAGTGGTGCTTTTGCCAAGGACAAAATCAAACTGTATCTTATCTAGGCTAACTCTCTGTGACATTCATCACCTGATCCAACAATTTGATACCCTTGTAGTTATTTCTCAATGACTGGTGTAGCAACACCATAGTCAACTGCTACAATGGTAATGGTGATGCTTTAGATAGTAGTTGATATAGCTTCTGCTACCTAGGTGACCAAGTCTGTAGTGGTGGGGTGCTCTGAGAGCATAGCTGCTAGAATAAGAATAGCCTGGGCAAAGTTCAGAAAGCTCCTACCTCTGCTGGCAAGAAAGGGCCTCTCGCTCAGTGAAAGGTAGACTGTATGACGCATGTGTGCGAACTGCCATGCTACACGGCAGTAAAACATGGGCCATGACAGTTGAGGACATGAAAGAAATGAAGTTAGTATGATCCGCTGGATGTGTAATGTCAGTGTGCATACACGACAGAGTTTAAGTGCCCTGAGAGAAAAATTGGACATAAGAAGCATCAGATGTAGTGTACAAGAGAGACGACTACGCTGGTAAGGCCATGTGTTGCGTATGGATGAGGAGAGCTGTGTGAAGAAGTATCACACCCTTACAGTGGAAGGAACCTGTGGAAGAAGTAAACTCAGGAAGACATGGGATGAGGTGGTGAAGAGACCAAGACTTTTGGAGGTATGTTGTGATTGAGAAGACCCGGCAAGTAAAATGAGATCACAGCCGTAGCCGATGCCAGTGTTGCATAACCAGCCCATTTGAAAGTACCCTTGAATCGCCGGGAAATATCATGTGCTTGAGAAGACCTGTTGAGTCATGTGAAATCAAAATCGTAGTTGTGGCCAGTGCCACCTGACTGGCACCCGTGCTGGTGGTATGTAATAAGCACCATTCGAGTGTGGGTCGATGCTTGTGCCTCTTGACTGGCTCCCTGTGCTGGTGGCACGTAAAAAGCACCATGCAAAAGTGGTCGATGCCAGTGCCCCCTGACTGGCTCCTGTGCCAGTGGCACATAACAAAATGCACCATCTGAACGTGGTCGATGCCAGTTCCTACTGACTGGCAACCTACCAATGGCACGTAATTAGCACCATCCGAACGTGGTCGATGCCGATTCCCCCTGACTGGCTCCCATGCCAGTGGCACGTAAGCAGCACCCACTATATTCTCAGAGTGGTTGGTGTTAGGAAGGTCATACAGCTGTAGAAACCTTACCAGATCAGATTGGAGCTTGCTGCAGCCTACTGGCTTGGCAGTCCTCAGTCAAATCGTCCAACCCATGCCAGCAAGGAAAGCGGATGTTAAACGATGATGATAAATAAGGAGAGGGATATGAAAGGGCCAGTGCAGGACAGCAACATTTCCGAAGCAGAGGAGTGATAGAAGTGGTGATGAGGTGTCAGAGAGGACCTTCAAACAGAATCTCATTTCTCCACCCCCATAAAAATCTGAGGCCTTTTATCTATGAAAAAAATTATTTTGCAAATTGGATAAGTGGTGTGGTCAATTCTGATTAATTACAAAATTCAGCTAATTGTATAACTTTCCTAAATACCCACCTATTTAACTTCATGTCTATACTAAATTGACTGTTTAATTACATACACATTTAACCAAAAAATTTATTTGCATGAGATATTTTCTCAATCTTTATTGTAGATAAAATGTGTGAAAAGATAGTTTACACCCAAGATCCTCAAAATCTGACCAACAGCTCTAATGACAACTACAAGGTATATGAAACTAGACTGTACTACAGAGCCCTTCCAGATGGTACCCTTGCCCTAAAGACCGGTCCTCATCGCCATTTCTTTCCAAACTGGAATGGGTTGGATAGATTGCCACAGACTGGGTCAACACATATTCAAGTATTCAAGGGACACTGCTCGTCTAAATGAGACAGAAGACTGCATCTCATTTTTTCATTGCTGACATGACTTCTATGGCTGGATGCCTTTCTTAACACCAACCACTTTACAGAGTGTACTGGGTACTTTTATCATTGTATCATTACTAGGGAAGCATCTTGCCCTCAAACAAGACTAAAAGACCCTCACAAGCATAAAGGTTACATTAAATTGTGGAACAATCATCAGACTCTCACAATCATCAATTGCTTCTGGCACAAGGGATGGTTTTACAGCGGAAGATGTATTGGCCAGTCTTGTCATGATAACAGAAGAATGTGATCCATGCTGAAGATCTAGAGACTTACACCATAACAATAGATGAACTGGTCTCCTCATTCGTGAATGATGATTCAGGATGAAGATGATGATGATGAAAATGAAGAAAATAATGATAATTATGAAGATGATAACGTATAACCCTGCCTTGAAAACAGATATTAGACTTGCTCCATTAACAGTGGAAAGATTCTGAGAAAACAAATTAAAATGTTGGACAGATTTTTATTTTATCTAAGATTCACAATACTCAGCTACAAAAAAAAAATCACAGAACATCAACAATTACATGACTGATATCTCAGTTTATCACCCACAATGAGAATTCAGCTAATTGCATAAGAATTTCAATCACTGCAGTTATGTAATTAATCATCATCAACTGCACATATCGTATTTGATGGCATAAATGACACACAGGTACATCAGATGCACCTCAATTTCAGCAGTGCACTTTCCTGGAAAAATTTTCAAGTGCATTAACCCTTTAGCAGATTACTCTGTCAAATGTTATGCTTATTTTTTCACATTGTTTTGAATTAATCCAGCATTATTTCATAGCTTTGAGATTTCAATGTGATTGTCTAATTTTGGAATGACACTGTAGGGTTGGTGTGAGAGGCTAGATCTGACCAGCTTGAACATAAAACAGGTAGAATATTTGGGCTGGATATGGCTGGTTTAAATGCTAAAGGGTTAAAGCATGAAACATAAATCCAGCTTCACATATAGGACCGGGGGTGACTTATTTCAACAATTTTTTTTTGAAGTGCATCATATATAGCATCAAATACAGTAAACCCTTTTGACACTATCCAATCTGAGGCTGCCCCTAATTCTATAGTACAAAATTCACATTTTAAAATGATCCAAATTAAAACTTCCCATGAAAAGTTCATGTTAATTTATGTTCCAAGCACCAGATTACTAATGACATATTTTACTAAATTCTTCATAGTTAGAATACCAAAAGGTTAAAAATTTGGTTAGTGTTCAACATTTACAATTATAAACTAACATTGTAACAGAAGTATCAACAAAGATTTTCAAAAATAATAATCCACCGTATTTATTTTTAATATATTTTTACTTGTTTTCAGCCGGTTCTTTTCTCTTTTTAATAATTACCATTTGCATTGAATTTCACAGAAGGTGAGTGTTTGGCATAAAATGTTTTTTGTTAAAATAGTAAAATATTTTCTTTTCTCAAATGTATATTTAAGTTTTCTCTGCTTGTCAAGATTGCATGCAAATTCTGATCTACAGAATTAATCAGTTTAAGATATTATCTACCATTAACTTCAATTACATATTTCTTCAAATTACAAATAAATCTATGCATTAATCTACATAAAAAAAAAACCCATGGTTGTCATTTGTGAGCAAACATGACTTGGTTGCATGTCTCATGGTTGCTCCAATCATTTTAGTTGCTTATGAATGTAGTCTATGAGCAGACACTGACACACTCCTGGGCCTCCCACCCTAGAACTAGTGGAACATCAAGGACGTAAAAGCCAGAGAGAGAGAGAGATAGAGGGCCACACCAGGATTTGGCTGGTGCATATTGCAACTGAGAGAAACAGCATGAAATGAAGAATCTTGCTCAAGGACACAACATGCTACACACCCAGGAAGTAAACCTATAACCTTGTGATCTTGAGCCTAACATCCTAACCACTAGGCCACATGTCATAACCTTCTTAGATACTTCACCCTATTTAATTAGATATTTATGTATTTACCTATGAGTATTTTGAAGAGGGTGGGTGTTAAAAGAGGACCCTAATCACTAGGGTCACACAGCTTCACCCTACTTATGGATTTATTTTTGTATTCACTTATGAGTATTTTGAAAGAGTGGAGTTAATATAGGTCCAGATAATCAGATTTATAATAATTCAAATATAATCAAAACAAAAAGATTAAAAAAATATATAATCAGGAACTTCTTTGTACAGGATACAACAATAAAGAAATTCCATATTTTATAGGTTAACAAACATTTCAAAGGCAAACACATTGTATATATACTAATCCAAACCATGATTGAAACTGACAGCAAATGGTAAAACATTAGCTACATGAAGACACCATTACCATCTGCCAAACTTCATTAGTACTTGCTGCACATTATGTTAAGACAAGAAGGAAGCAAGTACACCTTTTTACATGTCATCCAAACCAGGCATTGGAAATTTTTCTGCAAATTGCTTCACCTGCTCACGCACATTGGCCACTTTCTTCTGAATGTCAGCATCTTTCTCTAAAAAGGCTTTGAACTCTGAAAAACTTGAGCCACACTTGGAATAGATCTCTTTACAAAGCAGAATACCTGAAAAATACAGGAAAAACATTTTGTTGATGATATTGTCAGCAGAAAGTCAACCTCTAAACAAGCAGAACTATGATCAAAGGAATTCCTACCATAACCAGCTAGAGATACCTGAGACTACAATCTTTAACATGTCCTTTATTTATAATGGTAGTGTGATTTGCAGGAAATTTTGCAGTTATTTCTAGCAGGATGTAAAACTTTTTAAGTCACATGCACACATATACATACATGGTCTGATCAATAAGTATCCAGACTGTTGCCATAGTAATGAAGCTAAAGCACACAAAGTGAAACCACTTGGCACAGATTGACCTTGAATTCTGGTGTGCATGCACACTAAGTTTTAACATTCTAGCTCACTTCCGCTGTTTACAGTAGTGCTTGGAAGGAAGCTGTGTAGTGTGTGATCATCACATTAACCATGACAGAGGAAGTTGATCAGAGAATTACATCAAATTTTGCCAAGAGCTTGGCGATAACTGCTCAGAGGCCTATGCAAAGTTTTCAAAAAGTTTTCATCATTCTTGGCACAATCAAGACCTTGGGCAACTGAAACCCAAATGTCATTTTGGTCAGCCGAAAGCAGTTTTGGCACAAACTTGGCTGACACACATCTCATACCCAAATTTTCAGTGATAATGGACTGAACTGAACCATAATTAATATGCACTCCTGATAACTCACGGATGGTGATATGATTTCCCCTCACAGTTGCATGCGCATATGCAATGTTTTTCTCAGTTCTGCTGGTTGCAGGTCTCCCAGAATGTTTGTCAATATCAACATTTACTCAGCCATCTTGGAAACATCTGAACCACTCATACACTCCTCTCCATACACTTTTTGCAACTTTGGATAGGCCTCTGAACAGGTATCGCCATGACAACTTTCTCTATCGTAGTCAATGCGACGATCACATGCTACACACCTTCCTTCTAAGCACTGCTGTAAACAGAAGTGAGCAAGAACGTTAAAACCTAGTGCACATGCACAGCAGAGTTCAAGGTCAATCTTTGCCAAGCAGTTTCACTCTGCATGCTTTAGCTTTCTTACTATGGCAAAAGTTCAGATACTTATTGATCAGACCTCGTACATTACACACACACACACACACATACAATACAAACATACATACATACAATACAATACATACACACAATACATACATACATACATACAATACAACACATACATACATACATACATACGACAGGCTCTACACAATTTCCATCTCCCAAATTCACTCAGAAGCCATTAGCCAGTCCAGGGCTACAGTTAACTTAGCCTTCCATTTTGGCAGGGTTGAAATAAAGAACCAATCCAGAGTGGTAGTGGACGAACAGAATGATAAGGACATTAGACTGGATGCCTTGCAATATTTATTCCTGTTCAAATCACATTTATCTGTTGCTCAGTTTGACACTATCGCCTTTTATCTTGAAAGTTTTTAAAGGAATCCACTCTGTTGTAAGCATCCAAGCCAGATCTTCAATTTCAGGATGGACCCTCACTTCACCCCCTTGTTATTTCTTACTAGTTTCAGAGGCTCTGTAAAAGGTCATGATTGCAGCCTTCCCTTCTGTTTTAAAAAAATATATACTTCTACATAAGAATGCTTGTCTTTTTAATATCTTCATCATCATTTAACATTTATGTTCCATGTTGGAATGGACTGGGTAACTGGCACTCCATCAGTTTCAATGCCGAAGATTCCAGTTAATCTTATCAACAGAACAGCTTGCTCATGAAATTAACATGCAAGTGTCTGAGCACTTCACAAACACATGTACCCTTAACACTGTTCTCAGGAAGATTCAGCATGGCACAGAATATGACAAAGCTGGCTTGTTAAATTACATGTACATCTCATTTTTGCCAGCTGAGTGGACTGGAGCAATGTGAAATAAAGTGTCTTGCACAAGGACACAACACACCACTAGGAATTGAACTAACAACCTTACAATCATGAGTTGAATACCCTAACCACAAAGCCACACACCTTCACAATGGGATGGATAGTTCGATAGAATCCAACAAACCAGATGACTGCTACCATTGTGCTCCAATGTCTGCTTTAACAGCATTTCTATAGATGGCTACCATTCCTAAAAGAGTGTAATCTAAATATGAGGGTCAGCTGAAAAGTTCATAGGCTAACTAAGATACTCTCATGGAATGTGACCAAATGAGGCTTATTTTTCAACATAGTCCCCCTTGCAGTCAACTCTTCTTCCATCAGTGATGCAGTGAAAAGGTGAAGCTTCTTCTATCAGTGGTTGCAGGACGTCCAGACATCGGGTCATCTTTAAGACTCTCCCTTTCCCTCCTAAATTCAGCTGCCCACTTTTGCACTGTTGACCATCATCACTAATATAGCAACCATGTCAGTATGAATGTCCTTAAAGGTCAAACCCTTTTTCTGCAGGTACTGCATAACACCATGATACCATATTTTGTCCATTTTCAAAAGAAGTTGCTACTAGTTACTTTTGAAGTCTTCTTTGAACAGTCAGTTTACCTGGAAAGAAACAATGCAGTTATTAAGAAGAGTTGAAAATAATGCATGCCAGATTTCACAGCACTAGCATCACTCCTTCATAGCCAGCCTATGAACTTTTCAGCCCACCTTTCAAAATAAAAAGATGTGAGGTGAAAAGATGAAGTTTCTTCCACCCCACTCACTTGTCCCTCCCCTCCATGTCACAGGTGGGGTAAGAGTGAATGACCCTACGCTGCCTCCTTAATAATTACATTCTCCTACCTTCCATCCTTAATTGATAGCAAAACTGACCGTTTCTTATCTAATAAATCACAAAAGACATTTATTCTGTATCCAGTCCTGGCCATCAACACACACCATTAAACACATACACTTAAACACATCAAACACACACATATATACACATTGTTGGCAGTAGTTTTGATACAGTGATAAAGAGAGAAAGGAAGAGCAATGACAATGGTGGTGGTGGTGGTGGTGAGGATGATGACCACAAGGATAGGGGAAGATGAGGAGGTGAGAGAGACCCTGACATTAATGTGAATGGAATGGTTATTACACTGATACAGCTCTTCCTACCCACCTAAAACAGTTGTAATGACAACAAATGATGATGGAAAGCGGTGTGGGGGAGGAGCAGTGGCAGGAGGAGTGTTGGGTAGGAGGTGATGTTAATGACACACAACGATGATGACACTGAAGCCACCAAAGAACATTACAGCAATAGTGATGGTGATGATGATGGTGCCAGCACATCTGTGAGGGTATGAAAAATGACACTGACAATGATATGGAGAAAAATAAAAAAGGAGGAAGAAGCAGAAGATTGTGATGGTGACGATGATAGTGATGGTTATGATGGGGATGGTGGTGATGATGATGGTGATAAAATTGAAGCGGATGAGGGATGATTATCATCACTGATGCAGACAAAAGATTTTTTATTATTATTATTATTATTATTATTATTAATGAAAGAATAGACAGTGATGCTAACACGGACAATGATGACGATAAACTTGATGCCTATGATGGCACTGATAATTGATAATTCGAAACAATCTCACACACCACACATATATCCATGGCTCATTGACCACAGACATATACTTTCATGGGTCATTGACAACAGACAGACACACACACACACACACATGCCATTGACCATCCTGAGAAAACAATGAGTGTTTAAAAAAAGTCAGTGAATAGAACATTTGGCCACAAAAGACCAAAATAACTGATCATTTCCACTGTGTGTGTGTGTGTGTGTGTTTGTAATGCATATGTAATATGTGCCTGTATATGTCCAGATGCATGTATGTATACATACATTATGTGTGCATATGCGTATGCCTGTATATAACTAATGTGTGTATACATATAATGTGGGTATATGTGTAGAGAAACAGACTGGCAGATAGATAATGTATTCATGTATCTTTTTATTAATTTCAACCAACCAGCTGTGGTCATTCCTGGTCTTTTCAACCTTGCCCTCAATATTTGATGAATGAGGCCGTTTGACAATGTGGCTCTCATCTTGCCCCATAGGAAGTTCAGCAGGGATTATGAATAGCCTCTAAATCCTTTTTGAAAACATTGACTTTGCATATATCCCTTATTTTTAGGGAAACATTGAAGACATGAGCTCCCTTTGAACCACTGTCTGTTGCAACCTCTGCTTTACATAGTCACAACCGAGATGTCTTTCACCATGCCAAGAATCTGTTACTTCCTTTTGTTACCAACCAGCCTGGGACCACCCCTGGGTCTGTGACACAAATTTCCACTTTGAAAGGGATCTAAAATTACATGTTAAAGTTTTGTTCCAAACACTAGCTTAATAATGACAAAATTATTTTACTAAATTCTTCATTACTTTCAAAATTAATAGAAAAGCAGGATGAGTATTTCAACAGAAATATAACAAAAGGGTTCATTTTATATTTCTACAAATAACATTAATGTGGTATGAAGGTGCACATAAGGTCGTGAGCTCAATTCCCAGCAGCGTATTGCCCTTGAGCAAGACTCAATACTTTACTTTGCTCCAATCCACTCAGCTGGCAAAATTGAGTAGTACCTTTAATTCAAAAGACCAGCCTAGTCACATTCTGTTTCACTCTAAATGACCCTGAGAACTATGTTAAGGGTATGCATGTCTATGGAGTGCTCAGTCATGTGCAGTAACAAGCAGGTTGTTCCACTGATCAGATCAACTGGAATCCTTGCCATCGTAACCAACAGAGTGCCAGTTTTTTTTTAATGTAGTTGAGTGGTCTTGGTCCTTTATTAGAGTGTTGGAGTTGTGGAAGTCCCCAAAATATAGCATTTGATAATATATATAGCATCTGTTGTTCACCAAGATAGCAGTGTCCAGCAAAGCCTACCCTTCATTGAGCAGCAATAGTAGAGATGTGAGAAATGTGTTCATAAATCTCATTGGTTTTGTGCTCATGCAAAGAGAGGTTTTGAGCCTTCGTAAGAAATCTGATGTTTGTAGTATCAAAGTAATTTTGAAACTCCTCCTTCATTTTCCAAGTTCCTGTACTACAAAGAAAATTCTTTACTTATACCTTGAAGAAGGCCAGCCTTCATGAATTCTGAAATACTTGATGCCACATATTTGGAAGCTTGTTACAGGTACCCAGGCTTGTCCCTTGCAAGTCAAATCTTTCTTACTATCAGTAACATAGGACTCAAGGTACTTAGTCATTGACCTCTTTGAATTGTTTTTCTATTGTATGAACAAATTGGTAAATGTCTTTCATCAGCATTGATGGTCATATATCTAGTCTTCTTCACATTGGAAAACAGAAGCATTCTCAAAAGATGTTAACAAGTCTTGTACATCAAACAGTTGATTAGCTGTTAGGGAAAATTCATCAACATAATCATGGTTAGAAAGATTCAGGCTCTGCTGACAACTTCATCCCTTTGTTTCGGATGGAGTCAACATCACAATCACTAATGGCCTATCACAATCACTAAGGGCTTGCCAAACTTGGTGGGTTTTCATTCATGAAAATGATAGCTCTGACAATTTCATCTGGGATACCAAAATTCAACAGGATAGTCTTTCTCTGATCATAGCCTTCCTCTGGACACTATCAAAAGCATTGGAAAAATCCCCAAATGCAATGGATGTTTCTTGCTTGGAGAGCCTGAGCTTTTCTATGATTATTTTAAGGGCAAGGATCAGTGGGAGTCTTGATCTGCCTTTGGCTATCTTAGGATGAAATTAATGTGTGGGAGAAATTCTATTAAGGAGCATAGAGTTGTAGATTTTTTTAGGCTGGAGGTAAGAGAGTGATTCTTCTGTAGTTCTGAGGTAGGTGATGATCATTTACTGGAAGTTGAATCCCATCAAGAAGGTTGATGGGATGATATCTGAACCTGGTATCTTGATGTTTCTCAACTTCCTTAAGCATTTCTAAACTACTTCTATGGTGAATGGGCCAGTCTGAATCAACAGACTGTTACACTGTGGTGAAAGAATTGTCAACATTTAGCATTGCAGATTTCTGTTTTACCAAGAAGCAATTTGTAAGTGCTAAAACACCAGGCATCAATATGCTGGTCAGATTTCACCCAAATGTGGATCACTAGTGAAGTATTCTTGTTGGCAAAATCCTTCAGAACTTCCCAGGCAGAAGCATGCCTGCTTTTGTTGTGGAAGTTGTCTTGCTATTCACTTTTGGCCTTGATGCATGGCTTTTACTACTGTGTTGTTGTTCATTTCCAATATTCTGTGGAAACATGTGCTGCTAAGGGGAAATATTTTATTGCTAGGAAATAGGTGGTGGTTGGTGACAAGAAGGGCATCCAATCACAGAAAATCTGCCTGAATGAATTCCATCTCACCCATGCAAGTATGGAGAAATAAACATTAAAAGAATGATGATAACATGTGTATAGAGACCTTTTGACATTTGTGCTGATTGTAAAGGAAGTCTCATTCGTTTTGCAGTATTCCATGGAAACATGCTTGGCCACAGAGCTGCTCATGCATGCTCAAATGACTAAAGGAAATATTACCTAAACTGGTAACAGGAAGAACATCCATCCAGAGAAAATCTGCCTCAATCAGTTTTATCTGACTCAATCAAGCATGGCAAATGATGAGGATGTTTTATATTTATTTATATATACATAAAGAGAAAGAGAGAAGGGGAGAGTGTATAATGTGTGAGTATGAGTGTAAAACACAGAACCTGGGTAATATTAATTATTATGGAAATAGTGGTAGAGGGAGAGAGAGAGAGAGAGATGGGAAAACAGAGAAAGAAAAGTGGAGAGAAAGGTACAAAGAGAAAAGGAGAGGGACAAGATAGTGCAAGAAATTTGGGGATCAGTGGTATGAGATGGGGTCGGGGGAAATGGAGGATGAAACAAAAGAACAGGTTAGGTGTAGGCGTGAATAGGAGTGGGAAGGCGGTAAATTGGATGTGAGATGAGAGAAGTGGAGTCATGAACATAAGAAAGAAAAATAAAAGGAAGGAGGGGAGAGCATGAAATGAGAAAGGAAGAGCATGATGGTAAGGATAGGTGTTGAGAGAGAGAGAGAGAGAGAGAGAGAGAGAGAGAGAAAGAGAGAGAGAGAAAGAGAGAGTAAGAGGTGGAGAGATGGTAAGGGGGTGAATGAGACAATAGTGAGTAAGATACAGAGATGCTAGAAAGAGGCACTAAAAGTAGAGGTATACAGAACATAGGGAGGTGGTAAGAAAAAGAAAAATAGTGAGAAAGTTAGCAGTAAGGGAACAAATGGAGGGAGAAAAAAGAGAGAGAGAGCGAGAGCAGTAAAGAAGAAAAGGCAGCAACAACATGTCAGTGGTGAAATATAGAGAGAGAAGACAGAGATAGTAGAGAGAGAGAGAGAGAGAGCTACAGTGGGAGGTAAAGAATTAAACCCCTTGGCATTCAGATTATTCTGTTAAATGTAAGGCTTATTTATTCATAGTGTTTCGAATTAATCCTGCATTATCTCATGGCTTTGAGATGTGATTGCTTACTTTCAGAATAACACTGCAGGGTAGGTGTGAGAAGCCAGATATAGCCAGTTTGAACATAAAACAAGTAGAATATTAGGGCAGGATATTGCTGGTTTAAATGCTAATGGGTTAAAGTACTGAAGTGCCAAAAATGGTAACTGATTCTGGAGCGGAAGAATATGGTAATAAGACAATGTCACAGACAAGATATGGAGATAAAATTACTTTAACCATTTAGAAACGTGTGAAATACTATATCATGAATATGGCATCATAAAGGGCATCTGATTGGAAAAAAAATGGTTCAATAATATACATTCAGCTAACACATGATTTTAGGCAAGTGTCTTCTACTATGGCTCTACACCAACCAAAGCCTTGTGAGTGAATTTGGTAGATAGAAACTGAAAGAAATCTGTTGTATGAATGTGTATGAATGTGTGTGTGTGTGTCACCTTGTCATGATATTGCTTGATAGTTGTAATTGAGTGTCACTGTCATACAAGCAGTGTCATTCATTTCCAATATTCTGCAAAAGCCTGGTCATGAGAA
Organism: Octopus bimaculoides; assembly: GCF_001194135.2. Taxonomy (NCBI): domain Eukaryota; kingdom Metazoa; phylum Mollusca; class Cephalopoda; order Octopoda; family Octopodidae; genus Octopus; species Octopus bimaculoides. The sequence continues at coordinate 75,990,023 of NC_068982.1, read as the reverse complement.
AATATAGCTAACTTGGAAACAGGTGAGGGTTGGTGATAGAAAGGGCATCCAACCATAAAAATATCTACCTCAGTAAACTTCATACAACCCATGCAATCATGGAAAATGGACATATGATGACAAGAACAGAAAAGATAAAATGAACAAAATGTAATAAAACAATGAAGAAAATACAAAAATAATATAACAAAAGATAAAAAATGTATATAGATAAAAGAATTTTCTTAATAAAAAAAAAAACAGAAGCTATATTAGAATTTTTCGCATGGTTAAACAAGCATAAGGGAGGTGAAAAAATATGAAAACTGACAAAAATGACGGAATAGTGCCAAGATGAAGAAACAATTTTTGAAATTGGCACTTAACACTTTTACAGGATTTCGCAAGATCGTCTTTCAAAATAAACCTTATGTTGATGTGAAGGTACGACAGAGGAGGTGGAGGGAAAGGGAGGGGAGAAACAATAAAAAGTTACAGAGTGAATTGAATTGCATGATTAAGTTACACCTAATGTCTTTCTAGAGAGTTCCTTTTAGATATTATACACAAATATATATATATATATATATATATATATATACAAACACACAACACAAATATTCACATATGCATACATATACACACTCAAATATGTACACTTCTATATATACACATGCATGCATGCACAAACATATACACATACAAGCATGTACATATCTAGTTTATATATATAGAGAGAGAGAGACACAAACATACATACATATACAAACACAGACACCTACAGGCATACATGCATATAGGCACAGGCATGGCTGTGCAGTTAAGATGTCTCACTTCACAGCCACACAGTTTCAGGCTCAATCCCACTCCACACCACTTGAGACAACTGTCTTCTAAGACAGCAAGAGTCAACAGCTACTAGGCCACTAAGGTCTTCTTTGTGAACCTCAAAACATAGCTAAATCTTATTCAAATGTTTTTGTGAGCAATTGAGCCTTTTGTCTCTCTTTCCAGTTCGAACTGTAAGTATGAAGTGCAATGCTGCATGGTAATAAGAAACATATTTTTGTTCTCAGAAACATTTTATAACTGAACTATTGTATTATATCATATATCAGCAGCAGCATAATGGTTTAACATTATGGTAGGTGTGTGTGTGTGTGTGTGTGTGTGTGTGTGTGTGTGTGTGTGTGTGTGTGTGTGTGTGTGTGTGTGTGCATGTGTGTGTGTGTGTGTGCGTGTGTGCGTGCGTGCGTGTGCATGCATGTGTGTGTGTGTGTCCTCCTCTTGATATTTTACTTGTTTGTCTTTGTTTCAGTCATCAGATTGCAGTCATGCTGGAGCATCGCTTTCGAGGACTTGAACTTAAATGAATCAACTCCAGTTCATTTTTTTTTGTAAGCCAGATACTTATTCTATCAGTGTCTTTTGCTGAACCACTAAGTCACGGGGATATAAACACAACAGTTGTCAAATGGTGGTGGGACACAAAGACACAGGCCTACACACACACACACAATGTGCTTCTTTCACTTTCCGTCTGCCAAATCCACTAACAAGGGAAGCAAGAAAAGAATTAAGATGGAGTATTGAGTGCTTAGGAAAGGAGAGATTGGAAAAATATATATATGTGGATAAGCATAAGAAAACAAATAGCGGAAAAGGAGAGATGAAAGACACACACAGATATATATATATATATATATCATCATCATCGTTTAACGTCCACTTTCCATGCTAGCATGGATTGGACGATTTGACTGAGGACTGGTGAAACCAAATGGCTACACCAGGCTCCAATCTAATTTGGCGGAGTTTCTACAGCTGGATGCCCTTCCTAACGCCAACCACTCAGAGAGTGCAGTGGGTGTTTTTACGTGTCACCCGCACGAAGGCCAGTCAGGCGGTACTGGCAACGGCCACGCTCAAAATGGTGCATTTTATGTGCCACCCGCACAAGAGCCAGGCCAGGGGCACTGGCAACGATCTTGCTCGAAAATCCCACAAAGGCCAGCCAGGCGGCACTGGCAACGGTCACGCTCAAAATGGTGC
>NC_068982.1:75987249-75987674 GCF_001194135.2 Octopus bimaculoides | reverse complement strand
ACAAGAGCCAGTCCAGGGGCACTGGCAACGATCTCGCTTGAAAAATTTCATGTGTCACCCGCACAAGAGCCAGTCCAGGGGCACTGGCAACAATCTCGATCGAAAATCCCACGAAGGTCAGCCAGGCGGCACTGGCAATGGCCACGCCCAAAATGGTGCATTTCATGTGTCACCCGCACATGAGCCAATCCAGGAGCACTGGCAACGATCTCACTCGAAAATCCTACAACGGTCCCGCACAAAAGCCAGATCAGGGGTACTGGCAACGATCTCGCTCGAAAAATTTCATGTGTCACCCGCACAAGAGCCAGCCCAGGGGCACTGGCAACCATCTCGCTCGAAAATCCTACGACGGCCCCGCACAAGAGCCAGTCCAGGGGCACTGGCAACGATCTCGCTTGAAAAATTTCATGTGTCACCCGCAC
>NC_068982.1:75983213-75987070 GCF_001194135.2 Octopus bimaculoides | reverse complement strand
CAGAAATAATTTTTTCTCAAATGCGTGATAATGCTAATACAATAGCATAAACAGGATAAACTATCCATATATTGTAGAAAAAATTGCAAGTTGAATTTAACGTTAGCGTCTTATAAAGCTAGATTTATAAATCCTAAAATTGCAGAACAATTCATTACTGGGCAATTTAGCTTAAAGGTAAAGCACTTAATGCATAATCACAGGGATATAAGTTCAAGTATCATGGCTGGCCAGTAATGATTTTTTCTGCAATATATGGATAGGTTATCCTGTGCATGCTATTGTATTAGCATTGTCATGCATTTGAGAATAAATTATTTCTGTATCTTTCAATACACCTCAACGCTTATAAAGCAAACTTTGTTTACTTTCATCCTCAGTTGAATATATATATATATATATATATATATATATATATATATATATATTTATACGACAGGCTTTTTTCAATTTCCATCAACCAAATCCACTCCCAAGACTTTGGTTAGCCTGAGGTTATTGTAGAAGACACTTGCCCAATTTGCTATGGAGTGGGACTGAACTCGGAACCATGTTGTTGGGAAGCAAACTTCTTACCACATGACCACCTGTAAATTTTTCATAATTTTAAAAATTAATTGAAACAAAAAGCGTCTTTCAACAGAAATATGGTAACAAAAGGGTTAAGGATGTTTTTGGCTGTTCTGTTACTATCTAACAGGTTGAAGTGCTATTGTTCAAGCTTTCTCCCATTGGTTTATCCATTATTTTTTTCTGCAGTATGAGAATAAAATAACAAATAAATTTCAAAATATAAAGCAACAAAAAATATAAACCAACAAAATATGGACAGAGAACAAGATGAAGAGAAAGAGATAAGGATAAAAATATTAGCAGGAACATATAAAGAAAGGGAACATGAAGTGTTGGATTATCAGAAAGACTGCAATAGTTAATCAAACATTTTCAGTAAAATTATTGCAGCACTCCCTCGTGTACTAAAATCTGTTAACGACGATGACAAACCAAACAATGAGCAGCAGTGATGGTCAGTCACAACAGTGCAGGAGTGATGTGGTGACGGGAGAGTAGAGGAAAGCTCCATTGTGTTAATGGCAACAACAATTAATGACGATAATGAGTGGATAACATCAGTGAGGGACTTATTGTGAGGTGGTGGCAGTGGTGATGGTGGAAATAACAGTCAAGGTCGGTGATGACAACGAAGAATATGGCATCGATTGCAAAATGAATTAAGTATGGAAAGAGGAGGGGGTGTCACAGCAATGATAAAGCTGTGAAGGTGGCAACACAAGATAAGAGATGGCTGTGAGTGGATGGGTGTGTGAGTAGGCGAGAGTGATATGGATAGCAATGACAGGGTATCAAAGTTTCTTGTGATAAAGATATTAATACCAACTAAAGCAATTATACATCACTGGAGATGACGAAAAGGACAACGGCGATGACAACGGCGGTGACGAAGATGACGACGGCGACAACAACGATAACGACAACAACGATAACGACAACGACGATGATGACAACGGCGATGACAAAGACGATGATGAAGATGACAACGACGAAGATGACAAAGACGATGACGAAGACGACAACGGCGATGACGAAGACGACAACGGCGATGATGAAGATGACAAAGATGACGACGAAGATGACAACGGCGACGACAAAGATGACAATGGCAATGATATTGATGACAATAGCAGTTAAGATAGTGACAACAGATGGTGGTGGAGAAGGTCCTTACCACAATAGTACTGACAACAACAGCATCAACATCAATAATAAAGATAAGAACAATAAGAAAGTATCAGGATTAGGGTTGGTGAGAGAATGAGTATCTAGTTGTAGAAAATCTGCCTCAAATTCCACCTGATTCATGCAAGCATAGAAAAAAGGACATAAAAATGATGACATACATACAAACATATATATACATAGAGAGAGAGATATATACATAAACACACACATATATATGCACACACGGACTGTAGTTTACTATGCAGTAAGGCAAAACTCTAATCCATGTGGTTGGAAAACAAATCTCCAAACCACACAGCCATGCCTGTACTAACAAAACAAAACAAAAAAATAATAATAATAAATGACTGAAAAACTGACCTTGATGGATAAATTCAACAACTTGTTTGAAATCGTTTTCTTTAAACATTCGTGATGTTAGGGCAGGGGTTCCAATACGTATACCGCTGGGTTTCAAGGCAGACTTGTCCCCAGGGCAGGTATTTTTATTGACAGCAATATTTATCTCTTCAAGGATCCTTTCAACAGAGGCACCATCCAATTGATCTGGACGTAAATCCAAAAGAACTAAATGGTTTTCAGTGCCACCTAGCAGGGAAAGAAACAGAAAAACACAGTTAACAAGATGATAATAGTGATGATTGTGATAGTTGTGGTGGTGATGGAGGCAATGATGATCAATCTTTTTTATGGATTCTAGAGAATCCATAAAAATAATTCTGGAATATTAGTCACATCACAAGTAACTTTCAAAGAAAAATCTGGAACTTATTTTCTACAGTTAAATCAACAAAGGAGAAAGAGAATTAAGTGCCATTCCAGATACTTGCCTAAGCTACCATACATTGAGATTGAGCCCAGTACACTGGGGTTGCAAAGCAAACTTCTTAACTGTTCAGCCATGCCATATTGTGCTACACATATTGTATAATGAAGGAGGACTAAATATACAAAATGATAGGATGATCACAGCCTGAACAGATGAATGATCGCAACCTGAGGGTAAACAACAATAGACTGGATAGTATAGTAGAGATATGGGCAACATGCAGCCCACAGGACCCTTCTGAATAGCAGACCTAAATAAAAAAAATTACCTTTAATTTAACTCTAGTAGTGCAGCCTGCTAGATAATGAGTCATGTCTCATGCAGCCTACTTCTCAAATAAGTTGTCCAAGCTTGGCATAGTGATTATACCATGTTCACATGCTCAGCATCCCATATGATTTGTAACACTATGATAGAATATGCAGCATAATTCTCATATAGACAGAGCAATGGAATAACTGAGTAGAGGGATCCATGATTTATGCTACTTCATTCATCTGACTAGCTGCTTATTATAGGTTTGCTCAACCAGAGGTGAACTATGGCTACACAACACTAAAATAAGAGAAACACAAAATATTCATGGATCCAGCTAGTTCTGATTAATGGATTAATCAATAGATAAGAAACATTATTCTCTTCAGTAATGAACATTACTGGGTTCAGTTCAGTCAGTTCTGCTCAAAAAGTAATGCAAATAAAAATATTCATATGTGTAAAATGGTTTGGAATTTAAAAAAAAAGAGATATACCTGTGGCCAGAGTGTAACCTCGTGCTATAAATTCTTCTGCCATTACATGAGCATTACACAGAACTTGCTTTTGGTACTGAACAAATTCTTCTGTTTTAGCTTGCTTCAGTGCAACAGCCAATGCTAGAAAATAATAGAAATATTCCAATATTATCAAGGTTTTGCTGAAAAGTAAAACGAATATAGAAAATAAAAGGTTCAAGTTATTTAGTTTTAACAGTAACAGAGTCCAGCTAAGAAGGATTTGCTAAAAGCCAGCTAAAAAAATAAATTTATACAAAATCAATTTAAAACTCTTTTCCCCATGGCTGAATCATTTAAATCTAATCTTTTAAGAGTTCTGTAATTTGTGTGAAGCACTGCAAAGTGTAAATGATATAAATATTTTTAAGAAGAATATTAAGCACTGCAGATAAGTTCAGCAAAATATGTATGGTGATGCCAATAAAGATTATTATATTTCAGGAAAGCTTCCCAATAATTATATATATATATATATATATATATATATATAT
>NC_068982.1:75968875-75975781 GCF_001194135.2 Octopus bimaculoides | reverse complement strand
CTGGGGTTGACAGAATCAACTTTCCCCGAATCAACTCTCCCCAAAATTGCTGACCTTGTACAAAAATTTGAAACCAATATTTAGCAGAAGTAACAAAGTGACTCAAGGTCTGAGAGTTTCGTGCACTGGCACATATATACAGGGTGAGGTGAATAAACTGTCGTCTAAATTACACAAAAATGAAAATAACACTGACATCTCATTTTAACAGATATATTTACCAAAATTACATAAAAATATCTTGTAATACTAAAAGCTATATTATTCAATAAAATTGCCTTTGGCTTCAACCACTGCCTCCAGATAATTTTGGAATCTCCTGCAACTCTTCTGGACAGTCGGCTTAGGTTGGTGAATGCTGCCATAATCCTTGCCTTCAGTTCATCTTTGGTGCTACAAGGAGTTTTGTTGGTCTCTCGCTCAACTGCTCCCTACACATAATAATCAAGGAGGTTGCAGTCTGGGGAGTTAGGTGGCCAGCTGTTAGGGGTGATGTGGTCACAGAAATTGTCTGACAGCCATGACTGGGTTCTCCTGCTTGCGTGGCATGGTACAGAGTCCTGTTGCCAGACATAGGGTCTTCCAGCAGCCACCCTCTTGACACAGGGCAGCACTACTTCTTCCAGGTACTTGACAATGTGATAGACTGTACTGACATGGTAATGGACGCAATCAACCACCTTGGAGGTATCAGTGTTGATGGAGATGTGGTTCTGAGCCAGAAGGAAAGGGCTGTGACATCAGCGCTCAAGGGACTTGAGAGAACAGGAAGGAGTGAGAGAGGAAGTGAAGGAAGGAAAACCAGGGTCATCCTCCTTTGCCTTGGGTGCTCATGACAAACAGACATGAGGCGAGCAAGCTGACAGGGACATGCTCAAGAACATGTTCCTATCAGTATCATGCTATAGTGTCATGTTCTTCCATAAACAACCTTGCCTGGACTTGTGCCTAGGAGGGTAACTTTCTAGGTGCAATCCCATGGTCAGTCATGACCGAAGGGGGTCTCAGCAGTAGGCTGTGTCACATGATAAAGGAACATGACATTTTATTTTTCAGTCTGATTGACTAAAAAAACATACGCCACATTTCAGATAGGTTGCAATCTTATTATTCCATACATTTGCCTCTCTAGAGTTTCTGGAGATTTCTGAAGAAAACACTGAATGCAACCACTTTCTTCCAAATTAGAAGCAAAATAGCCAATAAGCTATGGCATAGGGCTTTCAAATCAAATCTGAAATGGGTAGTTTTTTGTATCTATGGACAATACACTTAATGTTATATAACCCTGACTTATTCATTCTACTACTCACTCAGTTTCGAAAAATAGGCACTAGAACATCTGATAATATCCCAAAAGACTGGTATCAAAGAAAATCTACTTGGAACTGGAGCTAAGCGCCAAAGCTTAACACTTTCAATACCAACCCACCTGAGACCACACATGGGTTTTATGATACAAACTTTCGGTCTTAACACTTCTGTTACCATATTTTTGTTGAAATGCACTGTCTTTGTTTCAATTAATTTTAAAAGTAATGAAGGAATTTAGTAAAATATCTTTGTTATTATGAAACTGGTGTTTAGAACATAATCTAACATGAAATTTGTACCATAAAAACAATGGTGGTTTCAGGTAGGTTTGTATCAAAAGGGTTAAAGTGTTCTAAATTAAAATCCAATATCAAAATTTTTTGTTAACTGATATTCCAAACAGTTTAATAATGACAAAATTATTTTACTAAATTCATTACTTTCAGAATTAACTGAAAGACAGTGTATTTCAACAGAAATATGGTAACAAAAGGGTTACAAAGAAACCACAAGATTTTAAAGATTTACAAAAGTAAACTATACATATTCTTCATTCAAGCATGCTAAAAATTCCATAGAAATTTTAGAAGAAATTAAAGAAGTGATGCTACAGATTAAGATGTTAGATGACTGCAGGGTGCTGCCATTAAATAAAATTGTTGAAAAACACTGCATTAAATCAGTAGTGATGAAAGTGCAAGGTGTTCTCTGAATAAAATGTGTAAAAGCAAGTCTTGTTTCATTATTAGTTGGTTATTTTTGGCCTGAGGCTAAACAATACAATGTATTTATATAATATGACAATTGCTGGTTTATCAGCGAAACTAATTAAAGACAACTAACTTCTTAAAATATTCCTGCAAATCAAAATCTGAAGTGTTCAAAGAAAATATTCATTCATGCCAAAAGGAAACTTGAAGTAAAGAAGAACTACATCATTATCAATATCTTAACCATGATCATCATCATTAGTACTACCACCACCACCACCACTCAATTACAACCACTACCACCATCCCCACCAGCTTCAATAGTAGTAACTTGCATATTTTTTAAATCCACTATGCTACCATATAATCACACACACATACAAACGCTATATGCATGCATGCAAGTATTCTGCACACACTGACACACACAAGCATGCATGTAAACGTTTTTCACACACACAAGTTATTTTCTTTATATTTTATTCTTTTCAACTGAGGTTTTCTTTCAACTTTTTAAGTACTTTTTTCTTTTCCCTCATTAAACAAACGAACTACAAAGAGGCGGCAGATGTAGAATGCCACATAAAAAAAGAAGTAATTCTAGTTTTTATTTTTAACAAAACTAAAAGAATGGCTACCAATTCGACAACTAACAGTGGAACATTGGTAAAGTGGTTGAGTAAGTAGAATTCTGAACAAAGTTCAAGGTTCAAATCTGTTGGAAGCATTTTAATCATCAACACTATCATTTAATGTTTGTTTTCTGGTGACATGTAAGAGGCACTCATGCTGTGGTAACATGTAAAAGGCAACCGTGCTAGTGACACGTGAAAGGCACTCAGTACACTTTATGGAGTGGTTGGCATTAGGAAGGCCATCTAGCTGTAGAAACTAAGCCAAAACAGACTGGAGCCTGGTACATATCTCTGGCTTACCAGTTCCAGTCAAACTGTCTAACCCATGCCAGCATGGAAAACAGACATTAAATGCTGATGGTGATTCCATGTTCACATGGGCTGGATGGTTCAGCAGGATCCAATGAACCAGAGGACTGCACTGAACTCAGATATTTGCTTTGGCATGGTTACTATGGCTAGATACCGTTCCTAATGCCAACCATTTACTATGCTTATTTCATGATGTCAACACTAGTGAGTTCACCATGCAGCCTACAAAACGAAGATCCTCTTGGACTGAGTGGGGGTGCACTACTGAGTGAGGTGGTTTTGCACAGTGTGTTGAGAAGTTAAAGTATGGCAGATGGACAGGAGCAAGGGCCTTGCTGTAGAGGAGACACATAGCTACCCCAGTAAGAAAAGTAGAAAGGAATGAAGATGTGGGTTTAGGATGTACATTCATGGTACAAGAAGGTTGATAAAGAGAGAATAGGGACTGATAATTGAGGATGGTTGGGTGGGTAGATTCACAAGAATGTGAAAGGAGAATGATTGACAGAGATGGGGATAGAACGCAGTGAATGGTAAATATGGGTGGAGGCACATTCAAGAGTGAATCTCAGTTTGAGAGGAAAGGTAAAGGAACAGAAAAGTGGGTCAAGAAAGAGAAGGTGATAGTGGGCATTACACAAAAGGGAAGAGGAAAAACAACATTTAATGTCTTTGTTCCATGCAGGCATGATTTTGACAGTTTAACATAATCCAACAGACCCAAGGATTGCATCATGCCCCACTATCTGCTTTAACATGTTTTCTATGGCTGGATGCCCTTCCTAACACTAACCACTTTACAGCATGTACTGGATGCTTTTTTTTTTTTGTGCCACCTGTGCTAATGAGGTCACCATGCTGGAATGATGTGAAATGGAGGAGACGCAAGATGTGCAATAACAGATACAGAGGTCAGAAGCAGACGGAGATCTAAGAAAAACAAATTATAAAAAGACATTTTTTAAGGGCTGGTGCAATACAAATAATGAAAATAAATTGGCTGTTCAAATCCTGCCAAGATCAACATTGTTTTTTATCCTTCGAGGGTCAATAAAATAAAATACCAGTCAAAACCATAACGTATCCAAGATATGAAGGAATAATAATAAAAATACTAAACTTATATCTCCATCCACTATATTCTTCAATTCAGTACTGGTTCTAGACAATACAGTAATCCCTCAACTATTGCAGGTCTTACGTTCCAAAACCCCTGCGATAGGTGAAAATCTACTAAGTAGAAACAGTACTGTATATTTTTTTTATCATTTTTATAATTTATATATATTCATTTTTTTTATTTTTATACATTTAAGCTTTTAAAAACTCACCCCACACTCTTAGGAGTACCCGTATCTTTTCTTATTTTGCATGTCGAGGAGTCTCACCATCTCTGCACTTGGGTTCACAGCCAGAAGCCTCAGAAGGTGCAGAACGTTTGGGAGACATCGTAGGGCTTAAATTCAAAATTTTACACACAAATGCAAAACATCACACACTCACCTCCCAAGTTTCGTTTTCAATACAGTATGTGTGATTCTGTGTTTACTCATCTACAGTACACTACGTATTTTCTTTTAATATATTTTAATTAATGTATTATACATTGCAGTACAGTACTGTATTTTTTATTTATTAATTTATAGATTTTTTAAGCATGAAAATGCTTATTTTACCACAGAATTAATTCAAATCTAAACAAATAAACCTGTAATATATTGAGGAGTCTGCAATATAAATTTACATATATTAGCCAGAAAAATCTGCAATATACTGAGGGCACGATAGGTGAACTGCAATATGGCAAGTGATTACTGTAATCGCAGAAATCATAGTACCTATTCCCAACAGCTAAATAAACCAAAGCATGTAAATCTGCTGTAAACTATGTAAAGACATGCAGCTGCAACCAGATGAATACCTTGTGTCAGATGAATACCTTCTGTCATATCTTGAATGTATTGCTTCTTTGGGTATCAACACACTAAAATTACAGCAAGAAGCCCACAAGATTATTCACCATCTTTCCAACAACTGGTTACCTTTTTAAATTCAATATCTCTGGCACTCATAGACAAAATCAAAGCATGAAAAAAAACAGTACAGCATCCATTTGTGTCAATTGTTAGCTTTTAGGAGACAACATCCTTCAAAAATTCTATGCTCCCCAAACTTTGCCAAAACTACTTCTGACATGCCAATGTATACTTTCCTTTTTAGGGCTCTTTTACTGTTCACTTTTCTGTCTTTTTGTTCAATTCTGTGTACTCTGCATGTACTTCTAGCTTTCATTGCTATCTTATTTACTTATGTCTGCTTTCTGGCTTTCTATCTCCTCTTTTATACTTTTCTGAAACTAGCTAGCAGAATAGTTAGCATACTAGACAAAATGCTTAGTGGCATTTCTTCTGATTATTCTTTCTGAGTTCAAATTCTGCCAAGATTGACTTTGCCTTTCATCGTTTCAGGGTCAATGAAATAAGTACCAGTCAAGTACTGGGATCAATATAATTAAGCAGCCCGTCCCCGAAAATTTCAGGCCTTGTACTTGTAATAGAAAAGATTATTATTATTAAGGTGGTGACCTGGCAGAATTGTTAGCACATTGGACAAAATGCTTAGCAGTATTTCACCCAACCATACATTCTGAGTTCAAATTCTGCTAGGGTCATCCTTGCTTTTCGTCCTTTCGAGGTCAATAAAATAAGTACCCATTGAGCACTGGGGTCAATGTAATCGACTTACCCGCTCCCCAGAAACTGCTGGCCTTGTGCCAAAATTTGAAACCATTATTACTATTTGCCCAACCAATTTGACATTTGTCCTTCCTCTATGCCCCACAAGCAACACATTTTCCAATCAATCTTTCACAAACTGCAACCACCCAGAACTCACATTTTCCCTTGAGATAGTAATTGGCAGATAACTCAAGTAGAAGAGTAACTCCAAAAGATCTTGTATAAGCTCTGCATTTTGCCTGTCTTCCTTATAATAAACTGCAAAATCAGGAGTGGAAACCAGAAAGAAAACAGAAACTCACCTTTTCTGTAAAAAATCATCCCTGATCGAGGACCTCTGAGGGATTTGTGTGTTGTAGTAGTAACAATATCACAATGTTCAAAAGGACTAGGAACCACACCAGCAGCCACCAAGCCACTGATGTGTGCCATATCTGCCATCAGGAGACAATCAACAGCATTGCTGATCTTCCGAAACCTGGCATAATCAAGATGTCGGGAGTAACAGCTTACACCTAGAAATAACAAAACAAATGATAGTTATATTGTGTGCACGAGTCTGTGTCCGTTTGCACCTGTAAGTGTGCATACATATGCATGAATTTGCATGGTAGTGTACATGCATGTATATGAGTGAATATGCATGCATGCATGCAAGTACAAGAGCAAGTGTGCAAGCCTTTGTGAGTATGGGTGTCAGTAAGTGAATATGTGAGATCGAGCGAGTGAGTGAATGCACGAGACCAAGCAAGTGAGTGAATGTGTGAGACCAAGCGAGTGAGTGAACGCATGAAATCAGGTGAGTGAATGCATGAGATCGAGTGAGTGAATACGTGAGATCGAGTGAGTGAATGTGTGAGGTCGAGTGAGTGAATATGTGAGATCAAGAGAGTGAATGTGTGAGGTCGAGCGAGTGAGTGAACGTGTGAAGTCGAGTGAGAGTAAATGCATGAGATCCAGTGAGTGAATGCGTGACATTGAGTGAATGCGTGACATTGAGTGAATGCGTGACATTGAGTGAATGCATGAGAGTGAGTGAGTGAATGCATGAGAGTGAGTGAGTGAATGCATGAGAGTGAGTGAGAGAATGCATGAGATCAAGTGAGTGAGAGAATGCGTGAGATCGAGTGAGTGAGAGAATGCGTGAGATCGAGTGAGTGAGAGAATGCGTGAGATCGAGTGAGTGAGTGAGAGAAT
>NC_068982.1:75966478-75968343 GCF_001194135.2 Octopus bimaculoides | reverse complement strand
GTGTTGTCACATATATGTACATACATAAATATGCGTACATCTTTTTTGTATGTATGTATGCGTACGTGAGAGAGAGAGGGGGGGGTGAGTGACACTCAGACGTCACTATCTCTCTCACACACATACCTACAAAAATGGTGTGTGCATATGTATTTATGTATGTACGTATACATGACAACACACCCCTTCACTCACCCACTCTCTAAAGCTTCCATTTATAAAAAAATCTCACTTGCTTAGTAAATATTTCTTTAGCGAATGAAAACTTGAAATTAAAACATGAAAACAGAGAGTGAGACTTCGCAAATGAAAACGGAAAATTTCATCTGCAGCGAATTAATATTGTTTAGATAGTTGCTACGTCAATACTGGAAGTTGATGTTGAAAAACCTTTTTAAAGAAGTGAATCATATATATAAAGCAATATTTATTTTTAATAAAAAAATAAAATGAAGAATGTATCTGAGGTCAAATTATTTATGCATCCCAAGAATGGAACCAATTCGCGCAGCCGTTTTCATGTGAAAAGCAAATACACACACACAGAGGTCTATTTTATATAATAGATATAGTGCTATGTATGTATTTGTGTATATATATATATATACATATATATATATACATATATATACAAACAACTTCCACAGAAAAAGTATTGAGAATCATATCTCAAGCACTCTCACCACCATTCCTCTAAGAAATGTTCTATGAAGATGTGCTAGCACTGGTTATAATCTTTCAAAATGGTTTCTTTGTCTCTTAAACAACAATCACAGATTCCCAAATCTCTTGTCAGTTTTGGATGATTTGAGAAATAATGAAAAGATTTGATATACAGAAAATAATAATGCACACAGGTGTGTGTGCGTACATAGACACACACACACACACCTGCGTGCATTATTTTCTGTATATCAAATCTTATCATTATTTCTCATTATCAGCGACATCATTTTAATGTCCACTTTTCCATGCATCAGGCAACATGCATCAAAGTAGGATTACCCTTCTTGATACTAACACTTAGAGGCTTCCAAGTGAAGGTAATATTTCCCCATAGTCAAACATGTTTGCATGGGGAATAGAAAAGAAACTACACCACTTATATGATAGTGAATAAATAAGCATTACACTTGACTGAGTAATCTGAATGCTAAATGGTTAAGACAAGGAAACACATTGTTCACTTATAAATGTATATATCTATATAAGTGTATGTATGTACGTGTGTGTCTGTGTGTACACACACACACACACACACACACACACACACACACAACAGGTTTCTTTTCAGTTTCCATTTACCAAATACACTCAAAGATTTGTTTGCCCCAGGGATATAGAAGACACTTGCCCAAGTGCCATGCAGTGGAACTGAATCCAAAGTCATGTGGTTAGTAATCTTACATAGACTAAAACATGAACCCAGATACACACATGATAGGCTTCCAAACAGTTTCTATTTACCAAAAACACTTCCCTAAATGTGGTGTGCAGTGAGATTAAAAACAAAACCAACATGTGGTTGCAAAGCAAGCTTGCTAACCACACAGCTAAGCCAGCACTTAATAGATCTCTGCATGTGTAGTGAAACAGTTTCTGCAATAAACACACACTTCATTTTCGAGGCTTTAATGAAGCTATAAGGTGATGCACAAGCACTCAGATCTGAGTGCACTGCACCTTATAGCAGGAACAGCTGTAAGCTAATGTAGTCGATTACATAATTCCTGTTCTCTTGTGATTCCATAAATTTTATTTTACACTCTGTACTCAACTGATACTTTATTCTGAAGCATATGTATATTGAGTTCTAACACTGTGTTGTTAGTACTGCTATACCAAAGCAAAATCAGCGTGCGTGC
>NC_068982.1:75959344-75966035 GCF_001194135.2 Octopus bimaculoides | reverse complement strand
GCGTGCGTGCGTGCGTGCGTGTGTGAAAGCTGGTGAATACCCAAGAAGAAAGGTTCATTTTCCGTAAGAAATCTTCTGTGATGTAAATATTTGAAAATATTTGGGTGCACATGTATTTATGTTTTCTTCTTCTTTGCATGTTGATTAAAAGCAAAGTCACTCTTCATATGAAATGGCATCTGTTTACAGTCTTCTGACCAATGAGTTCTTTCTGTCCTAAGAACTAAGAGGAATATTACCTCTCATGGAAATGGGAAGAACATTAAACCCTAGGAAAAAACTGCTGCCACAAGTTTCACCTGACTTGTGCAATCATAGAAAAGTGCACATTAAGTGCAGGCATGGCTGTGTTATAGGAAATTTGCTTCCCACCTACGTGGTTCCGGATTCAGTCCCACTGTGTGGCACATTTGGCAAGTGTTTTCTACTATAGCCTCAGGCCAACCAAAGCCTTGTGAATGAATTTGGTAGACAGAAATTAAAAGAAGCCCATTGTATATATATCTCATTGTGTGTGTGTGTGTATGTGTGCACATGTGTCTTTCAATCTGTGTTCGTCCCCCATCACTACTTAACAGTGTTGATTTTTTAACATCCCTGTAAATTAGCAGTTTGGCAAACAAGACTGATAGAATAAGTACCAGGCTTAAAAAAACAAGGCTGTGCCCCAGCGTAACAGCAGTCTAATGACTGAAACAAGTAAAAGATTAATACAATGATGATGGCATGCATTCTTATTTGTATGTGTAGTTAGATATAAACGTGCTTGTGTGTTTGTTAGAAATCATATGTGTACACATTTTTGTGTAGACAACGTGACACAACTCTCACATATAGGCTCAAAATAATATTAGAAATATTAAACACAAAAGGAACCTAATATGACTTTCATATTTTACTCTATGGATGGATTTAATATTTGTACAAGCTCAAGCTATTTCTCATACATTTTGTAATATAAGCTTGTTGAGAAATAGTTATTAACTATGGGATATTTGCTCTGCTTATTTCTATTAGCCATGGTTTATTTTGGCACTGTGTGTGTGTTGTATGTATATAAAACTAACTCTATATATATATATATATATAAGAATAAACACATCTATATAAGAAATATTCTCATATATCATAAGCATAACTAGTTTGGAACTTCACTTTCCCACTGCATTGCCAGCACTTTAGCCTGGGAAAGATTTAGTCAAATAAATTTCCCCCCATCCTCCAGTATTTAAGGCTGATACTTATTCTATCGGTCTTTTGCCAAATTTCTGAGTTACAGGGATATAAACAAACCAACACTGGTTGTCAATCAGTGGTGTGGCTTCTTTCAGTTTCTCTGTGTGTGGCTTCTTTCAGTTTTTTTTTGGGGGGGGGGGGGGAAGACTCCTTGCCTTCACTATGCACGATGGTTGTAAATGAATGTCAATGTCATGAAAGCTGTCTTTTGTTTCCAATCTTCCGTGTAAACATGTCTGGTCATGGGGAAATATAACCTCACAGGTGAGGGTTGGTGACAGGAAGAGCATCTGGCTGTAAAAAATGTGCTTTGAGAAATTTTATTCGACCCATGTAAACATAGTAATGTGGACATTATAACAATGATAATTGTGTGTGTGTGAATCATTCTTTTCACATCATCATCATTTAACATCTATATTCCATGCTGGCATGGGTTGGACGGTTTGCCTGAATACTGGAGGGCTGCACCAGGTTCCAATCTGATTTGGCATACTTTCTACGGTTGGGATGCCCTTCCTAATGCCTACCACTCCAAGTGTGTAGTGGATGCTTTTTACGTGCCACTAGCTCGGGTGCCAGTTATGAAATATCAGCACCAGCCACAACTACAATCTCATTTGGTTTGACAGGTCTTCCCAAGCACAGCATATTGCCAAAGGTCTTGGTCACTTGTTACTGCCTTTGTGAGACATAAAGTTCAAATAGTGCTTTTTACTTGCCACTAGCATGGGTACCAATTACATGACACTGGCATCGGCCATGACACATGTTGTAATTATAAACAAGCAATATTGTTTGTTTCCAATCTTCCATGAAAAGTATGTCTGGCCATGGGAAATATTACCTTGTTTCATAACAGATGCGAGTTGGTGTCAAGAAGAGAATCCAGCTATAAAAAATTTACCTCAACAAATTCCATCTGACCCATGCAAGCATGGAAAAGTGGATGAGAAACTGATGATGATGAACATCAAATCTCCAGCATTGCTGAATTTTGCTTCGTGTGATAATGATGATGTTGATATATCTTCTGCAATACATTGTAATTATCAATATTCCAATATGACGCATTGCTAAAAGATGAGGTACGTTCTGTAGAAAACAGTCTCCATGATAAATTAGCTCATTTGCTTCATTAAAGCTATGTCATTAATTTGGTTAGCTAATACAGAAATATGTACTTAATATAATTAATACAGTACCAATAGTGGTTGGGTTGAGAATATAATAAATATATATATTCAACAAATGCCTGGTGAATGAATTTGGTTATTGGGGAAACTGTTCAGAAGCACAGCATGTGTGTGTACATATGTGCATGTATACAGGTGCATGTGCATGCATGTATATTTTCATGGGTGTGTATGTGTGTGTGCATGCATATTTTCATGTACATGCATGTATATTTTCATGTGTGTGCACCAACAATTATGTGCATGTCCAAGTGCACATGTGCATGTATCTGTATTTCTTGCCACTTGATAACTGGGTATATGTCTGTCACTTGGCAGTTTGGCAAAGAGAGACTGAGAAAATAAGTATCAAACTTAAAAATCTATAAGCATAAGTATTGAAATGATTGATTAACACCCCACCCAAGGCAATGCTCCAGAATAGCTGTAGTTGAATGACAGTAAAAGAATGAAAGCATGGATTTGTGTGGTTAAAAAGTTTACTTCCCAATTACAAGGATTTCAAGTTCAGTCCCATTGCTTGGCACTCTGGACAAGTATTTTCTACTTAGAGTCTCAGGCTGACCACAGCTTTATGACTGGATATGATAGTCTATTGTTTTCCATCAATTTTTTAACATCCACTTTTCCCTGCTTGCATGGATCAGACAGAGTTTAATGAGGCAGATTTTCTGTGATTGGATACCCTTCTTGATGTCAAACCTCACTTGTTTCCAAGCAAGGTAATATTTCTCTAAGACCAGAGCAAAAAAAAAACAGATGCTAAGCAAACAGTAAAAAGCACCCAACACACAGTGTAAAGTGGTTGGTGTTAGGAAGGGCATCCAGCCATAGAAACCAAGATAAGTCAGACTGGTGCAATTCTCCTGACTGCCAACTCAGGTCAAACTGTCCAACCCATGCATGGAAAACAGAGGTTAAATAAAATTTTTAAAAATAAAAAATAAAAAAAGACACCTGTACATACCAGCAACAATAAGCATTGGATTGAAGAGATGTGCATTAGTTTCAAGTGCATCATAATCAATGAGTCCAGACACAGGGTTCACTTTGTAAGGGAAGGACTCAAAGAACACCGATGTAGCAGAGACTTTTCTCTTGTTGGTCATGAAACCATGGCTTAGATGTCCTCCATCAGGCAAATGAAGTCCCATGATTCGACCATGGGGCCCAACAACACCAGTGTACACAGCAAAGTTGGCAGGACAACCTGACAAGGGCTGGACGTTGACACCCCATTCCTCAGGGTTCAGTTTGAAAACTTCTAAAGCTCGCTTCTGACACAAACTCTCTACTTGGTCAATGATTTCATTACCACCATAGTACCTGGCAAAGAGAAAGGACATCTTTAATCTTTTTTTGACACCAATCCATCTGAGACCAACCATCATTCATTCTATCATACAAACTTCCTAATTTAAAATGTTCTACATCAAAACCTTCCACCAAAATTTCATGTTAATTTATGTTCCAAACACTAGCTTAACAATGACAAAATTATTTTATTAATTTATTATTTTCAAAAACAGCCAAAGCAAAGTCAGTGTATTTCAAGAGGAATATGGTAACAAAAAGATTCAATATGTTGAAAAGGAAAGGAGTCTCTGGCTATAAGAGTTGACCATGTTTCTTCACTGAATTCATAAACCTGGGCAAAGATTTGGAGGAAAACTGGCAAGTTGCCCAACAATGCATGCCAAAGCTGTTGTCCAAGGAAACAAACTGCTTTAGAGTCAATATAACCTGATACCAGTGTTACAATGGTAATGCTGGTGTTGCTAGCAGAAAGCAATGGGATGGCACTGATACTAAAGGACATCTCTCCTCACCCCCTGACAGTTCCACCAAACCTGGATTGGTATTTTTTTTTATCAACCCTGAAAAGATTAAAATCAAATCCAACCTCTGGAATTTGAACCTAGAGCAAAGTGAGTCAGAAGAAATACCACAAAGCATCCCATGCTCTAACAACTCAGTCAATATGCCATCTTAAATATGTAGAGAGAGTTTGAATAAGTTTGCAGGCTTTTAGCAAATCAGCTGCTAAACATCAAAACTTTAATAAGTAACAATGAATCCAATTAAAGATTTCAGTAAAATATAAATTTATATTTTAAACCAGATTTTATATATTTTTAAATAAATATAATGCTTGACAACAACAGAGAGAAGGAAACTAAGGTGTTGTAAAATTCATTAATTCCCCCAACAATTGTTAAGTTATCTGAGTGAAATGATACAGCTATAACAGGGAGAGAAACCTCCATCTCAATATGTTATGGACTACAAATCATCTTTCTTCAAATACACACAAACACATACATACATGTACACATATACACATCAGTTACTAGCCATTTCCACAATAGTGAATTCTGTCAACTTTTCAATCCCATAATGTTATGTAAAAAGTTACACATCTGATGATTTGACAATGAGTTTTGATTATGCAATTATATTATGTAACCAATAATCAGTGTTAATGAAACATACATAAGACAGTGTAACTAAATATTTCATTTTATATACTATACAGACGTGTGTGTATACATACATATATATATATAGAGAGAGAGAGAGAGTTATTAATATTTCTAAGTCTCTCTAAAGGAGACTATGGCAGCGGTACTGGAAATTAATAGTTATCGCCAAGCCAATATGGCAGTCCCAAAATTAGGACGAAAGCTGCCGTGAATTAGCTCCAAGAAGCCATCGCCTCTAGCTAGCTATGTGACACACGAAACCTGTGTCCTTTATAACCTTCGAACAGGGGAGGTCAGCAGTTTCCCCTTGCTGGTTTGGCATCTGCAGACTAGTTTCAGGGTGTTGCCCCTTGTCAATGCAGAGCAGCCAAGCTCCAGCCAGGCGGCGCTGCTGACTATCTGTTCGAAGGTTATTTATCTAATTTCAGTGGAATCTATCCACTGGTTTTCAGAAATAGAGTTATTAATATTTCTAAGTCTCTCTAAAGGAGACTACGGCAGCGGTACTGGAAATTATATATATATATAGTGTGTGGCAAAAAAGAAAATGGAGGGGATACAAAAATGACATACATCAGCCAGTAGACATTCTATTATGTCTATTTATTCTAAAACATAAGGAAGTATTATAAGAATACATACACATGCAAAGACTACTAGTAATACATAAAAAAGTAAAAGATTAAAAGATCAGTTCTTTATGGCTGTTTCTGCCAAGAGGCCATGATATCTTCCATCTCTCCAGTGTTCTGTAGGGATGGGTAGATAGAGTTTGGATGCTGAGTGTGCCCCTAGGCTTCCCCCGGGGATCTAAATGGTTAGGATAGTCGATACATACAAAAGTCAGTTACCAATAGGTACAGTATATTTTTCTTATTGAAGAGAGCATAAGAAGAATAGGAGCAAAAGTTTGAGTGTAAAAGGAGTAAAATTTAGTAAAATGGATAAAGTATATGGAAGAGAAATAAATCATAGACTTCAAGTATTGCTTTCCGAGATTCATGTTATTTTGTCCAGTGGTGGATACAGTTTTTCTTAGGAGGAATTTTTTAGGAAGGGCGAATTTAGGCAGTGGTTCTTATTTTGTTTACATATAAGTACATGTTATGTTTACAGTGGTGGGTTTCAAAGTATGGTCCATGTTTCAGTGGTGGAAGTTTATATGTAGGATGCCAGCTGGTAGTAAAGAGAGTATGGCACCAGGTGGTGACCAAAGTATGGTGTTCATGTTCGTTGACCAACAAGTCCCTGAATCCTTGTGTGCTGTGGAACCCCTACACCACTACACACTCTGTGTGTGTGTGTGTATATATATATACTTTTCTTTTGTTTCAGTCATTTGATTGTGGCTATGTTGGAGCACCACCATTACTCAAAGAAATCAACCCCAGCACTTATTCTTTGTAAGCCTAGTACTTATTCTATCTTTTGTCGAAACACTAAGTTACAGGGACATAAACACACCAATATCAGCTGTCAAGCGATAGTGGGGGGACAAACAGACACACACACACACGCACACATATATATATTCGTTCAGTTTCCGTGTACCAAATCCACTCACAAGGCTTTGGTCGGCCCAAAGCTATAGTAGAAGACACTTACCCAAGGTACCACACAATGAAACTGAACCCAGAACCATGAGATTGATAAGCAAGTTACTTACCACACAGCCTCTACTATATAGATATATATTCGCACATACATACACAAGCATAGAGACATCCACATTCATATATATATATATATATATATATATATATATATATATATATA
>NC_068982.1:75955815-75958414 GCF_001194135.2 Octopus bimaculoides | reverse complement strand
ATATATATATATATATATATATATACTGAAGCAAGCACATAAATGTGAAACAAGGTGGAAAAAAAGAGTACTCAAATACCAGAAGTAGAGTAATATGCTTTATTTAAAAGCACCAGAAATATCACAAAAGCTGTTACTCAGAGTTTCATGTTCCCATTCATTGGACAGTTTTCTAACAAAACTGCCCAACAAACAGGAACATGAAACTGAGTAACAGTTTTTGTGATATTTCTGCTGCTTTTAAGTATAGACATTATATATATATATATATATATATATATACATACACACACACAAACATTTATACATACACATATATACCAACTACACATAAATATAGATACATATCCAGACACACACACACATATATACATGTATTTTATTTTCCTTATTACTTCCCTTCAGCTGCTGCCACCCACCCGTCTGCTCACAACAGAGATAATACAAGGCTTCCATCATCCTTCTCATACTTCCTTCACAACTAAGATGTTGCCTAATTCATTTGTCATAGCAGCTGTTTGACGGCACCAGTTCCTCTCCCACCAGAACACAAAGTCCCCCACACACAGAACTCAGAGTGAAGAGAATCCAGAAAGGGGCAGATTGTGAAGGATAAGAACTCATAGGTGTTACGTGATGCTGGTGGCAGAGATATGAGTGGAAGATTATACTGGGGGATGGTGGTGATGGTGAATGTAATCAGGATGGTGGTGGTGGTGGTGGTGGTGGTGGTAGTAGTGGTTGTTTGGTAGTGGTAGTAGCAATAGGAATCTATGTGCATGTATATGCACGTCTACATACCAGCACATCTGTGTGTGAGTGAGTGCATGCATGTGAGTGTTGAGTGAGTGCATGTGAGTGTGTGCGAGTGTGTGCATGTGAGTGCATACATGTGAGTGAGGGTGCGTGAGTGAGTCAGTGAGGAGTGCGTGCATGTGTGAGAGGGTGAGTTTGAGTGAGAGTGAGTATGAGTGAGAGTGTGAATGACTGTGTGAGGGTGTGTGTGTATACATAGAGTGCATGCTACATACAAAAGACAGTGTATGAAAGTAAGCAGACAATATGCCTGTATCTGACTACATATGTACACATGTATATAGATGTGTGTGTGTGTGTGTGTGTGTGTGTGTGTGTGTGTGTGTGTGTGTGTATCTGCACAACACATGTAAATATTGGTTCCAAATTTTGGCACAAGGCCAGCATACACCCACCCCAGTACTCAACTGGTACTTGTTTTATCGACCTTGAAAGCATGAAAGGCAAAGTCAACGTCGGTGGAATTTTGAAACATTTACATACATATTGGCATGCATGCACATACATTGAATTATGTATGTATATATGTGTATGCATGCACACAGACATGGGTATTGGGCGGCAACGAGGAGGGAAAGGTAGCTTGTTTTGATAAGCAACATCTACACAATTCCCTGTCTTGGTGATAGAAGTACACAAGTTAGATTAGATGTAACAGAGACTATTAAGAGTGGATGTGGGGGAGAGGGGAAAATTCAGGAACCTGACTCTTACTCACTGCTCAACCCTAGTTCTGCGTAAGCATGCATAGCTGCATGTGTGGATATGTATATATATATATATATATATATATATATATATATATATGCAAAATTGCATATCTATACACATCCATTTGCAAATGTACACACATGCACATATACCTACATATATGTGCACCCACACAAATACGCCCGTGAGCCACTGTGTATGGGTGTGTGTATATATAAACATATTCTTTTATTCTTTTACTTGTTTCAGTCATTTGACTGTGGCCATGTCGGAGCACTGCCGTTACTCTTTTACTTGTTTCAGTCATTTGACTGCAGCCATACTGGAGAACAGCCTTTAGTCGAGCAAATCGACCCCAGGACTTATTCTTTGTAAGCCTAGTTCTTCTTCTATCGGTCTCTTTTGCCGAACTGCTAAGTTACGGAGACGTAAACACACCACCATCGGTTGTCAAGCGATGCTGAGGGGACAAACACAGACACACAAACATATATACACACATACATATACATATATACAATGGGCTTCTTTCAGTTTCCGTCTACCAAATCCACTCACAAGGCTATAGTAGAAGTCACTTGCCTAAGGTGCCACGCAGTGGGACTGAACCTGGAACCATGTGGTTCATAAGCAAGCTACTTACCACACAGCCACTCCTACGCCTAGTAATAATACCTTTCAAGCAAGGTATTATTCTCCCCTGCCCACTACTCCTTCAAACAATAAGCAGCTCAATGACCAGACGTGTTTATGAAACACTGCAAAATAAATGCCACCCTATACATAAAACTAGTCGATTAGTTGAACAATTCTACCTCCAGGACTTATTCATTGTAACCCCAGTACTTATTCTATTGGCCTCTTTTGCCGAATTGTTAAGTTATGGTGATGTAAATACACCAACATCGGTACTCAGGCGATGCTGGGGAGACAAACACAGACACACATATATATATATATATATATACATACATACATACATACACACAGATGGATATATATACACACACACATTGTGAATATATGTACACACATATACACACAAATGTGTGTGTGTGTATATATATATATA
>NC_068982.1:75955212-75955715 GCF_001194135.2 Octopus bimaculoides | reverse complement strand
ATATATATATATACATATATATATATATACATATATATATATGTATATATTTGCATGTATATGCATATTTATATTATCGTCATATGATGGATATTAAATGATGATATATGTATATGTACATCAACATACATATATGTGTGTGTGTGTGTATGTATATATATATATATATATATATATTTAAATATGCATACATGTTTTTAAACACACACACACACACAGATAGTGGTTAAGAAGTTTACTTCATAATCATGAAATTCTGAGTTCAATCCCAATGTGTGGCCTATCTTCAGCAAGTATCATTACTTAGCTTCAGATCAACCAAGTCTACAAGTGAAATTAAAACGAAAGGAAATTGTGTAGAAGCCCATCAGATGGATTATACCAGTAATTCACAAGGTCCAACTTTGCAAAATGTGTCACACTGGTTCTACCTAAGAATTCTGTTAAGTGTGTATGTATATGTATATATATATATATATATATATATATATATATATATATAT
>NC_068982.1:75953456-75954386 GCF_001194135.2 Octopus bimaculoides | reverse complement strand
CACACGTGACCAAGGCTGTGTGAAGAGAAAGAGTAGTAGAGGGAAAAGGAGGGGAGGAAGTAGAATAAAAGTGAGCAATGAGAGGTAGAGAGAGAGAGAGAGAGAGATAGTAGTAGTAACGGTGAGAGGCGAAGGACGAGTAACAAGAGATAGAGAGAGAGAGAGAAGTAGTGACAGGTAGAGGCGAAGAACAGTAGAGGGAAGAATGAGAGGGGGAGATAGAAATAGAGAGAGTCACGTTAGAAAAATAGTTAAAACTTACTGTATAAAGGTAACGCGTGCGTTCTGTCGTGATACAAACAATATATGAGTATATGCATATATATGTACATGTATGTATATACGTTCAGAGAGAGAGAGAGAGAGAGAGAGAGAGAGAAAGAGAGAGATACAGATATATATGTATGTATGTGTATGTATATATATATATGTGTGTGTGTGTGTGTGTGTGTGTGTGTGTGTGTGGCAAGTAAAAGCACCCACTACACTCTCGGAGTGGTTGGTGTTAGGAAGGGCATCCAGCTGTAGAAACTCTGCCAGATCAGATTGGAGCCTGGTGCAGCCTTCTGGCTTGCCAGTCCTCAGTCAAATTGTCCAACCCATGCTAGCATAGAAAGCAGACGTTAAACGATGATGATGATGATATATATACATATATATATAAATATACATATATACGTATATATATATATATATCCACCATCATCATCATCATCATCATCATCGTTTAACGTCCGCTTTCCATGCTAGCATGGGTTGGACGATTTGACTGAGGACTGGTGAAACCGGATGGCAACACCAGGCTCCAGTCTGATTTGGCAGAGTTTCTACAGCTGGATGCCCTTCCTAACGCCAACCACTCAGAGAGTGTAGTGGGTGCTTTTACGTGTCACCCGCACGAAAACGGCCACGCTCGAAATGGTGTCTTTT
>NC_068982.1:75947159-75952857 GCF_001194135.2 Octopus bimaculoides | reverse complement strand
TTTATTGCACCTGAACATCTGCCACAAACAAAAACTAACTTGCTAGTTAACCTGCCTTTGATGTTGCTGCACCTCTTATGTGTCCATAGCTTGCACCGGGTACATCTTATAGAGTTACTACCTACTCCTTTTCTACATACTGAGCAGGGCCATCTACCTGAAGGGGTTTGTGTTTTATCTACCTTCCTACTTATTAGGATTTTGGTTTTAGCTAGGTTGACTCTAAGGCCCTTCAATTCTAGACCTTGCTTCCACACCTGAAACTTCTCCTCTAGTTCTGATAGTGACTCCGCAATTAGGGCAAGGTCATCAGCATAGAGGAGCTCCCAGGGGCAACCTGTCTTGAACTCCTCTGTGATATCATTATTACCAGCATCAAAGCTTATTTCTCTAGGTCATGTCATACAGCATTATCTTCATTAATATTAATCCAGTGACACATCATTAGGCTTAGCTTCAGTGTTCTCAGATTTAACCTCACAAATTCTTCCCTCCATTTACTTTTTCATCAGAGACAGACTTCAACTATTTAACACACATTTATTTACACAAAATTATAAATCATTAACATGCACCTACATTTTAAGTTCTGCTTTGGCATATCAATTAACGCAGTGTAATCAGCAGACCATGCTCAATGTAATTAATGCAATACAGCCAACAGACCAAACTGGACATATTCATACAGGTGCAAGAATGGCTGTTTGGTTGAAAAGCATGTTTAACAACCATGTGGTCTTCAGTTCAGTCCCACTGTGGCACCCTTGGCAAGCATCTGCTATTGTAATCCCAGGCTGAGCAAAGTCTTGTGAGTGGATTTATCCATGGAAACTGAAAAGCCTGTTAGGTAAATGTGTGTGTGTGTATGTACACGTGTGAGTGTGTATACATGTGTGTGTATGTGTATAATTGTGTGCACACCAAAAGAGGGTTATAGACAAGCATCACTGCCATACAAGCAGTGTTTTTGTTTCCAGGCTTCCATGAAAAACATGTCTGGTCATGGGAAACATCGCTTCAAAACAAGGGTTGGCAACAGGAAGGGCATCCAGCCACAAAAAATCTTCCTCAATAAAATTCCATCTGACCCATGCAAGCAAGGAAAAGTGTACGGTAGCATGATCTTCCAAATGTTGGGCCTCACAGAGATGATGACAAGTGACCGAGACCTTTGGCGATGTTGTGCTGAGAAGATTTGTCAAACTCCCTGGCTTACCAGTTCTAGTCAAACTATCTAACCCATGCCAGCATGGAAAGTGAATGTTAAATGATGATGACGATGATGATGGTGAGGAGTCATTTAAATGTGCACCTACATTTTAAATTCTGCTTGGCATATTAATTTATGTGCTATAATCACCAGATCACAATATAATTAATGCAAAATAGCCAACAGACCATACTGAACACATTAATACAGAGTAAATAGGGGAGTGAAGGTGGTGAGGTAGCTGAATCATTAGGGCATCAAACAAAATGCCTAAGCAGCATTTCTTCCATTTCCTAATGTCCTAGGTTCAAATCCTGCTGAGATCAACTTGACTTTTCATCCATTTGAGGCTGATAAAATACATAACAATTTAGCACTGGGGTTAGTGTAATAAACTTGTCTCCTCCCTTCAAAATTGCTGGCCTTAAAGTCTGCAAGGAGCCAGCATTGCATTCAGGAGAATGTTGTGATTTTGGTCATTCATACACCATGGAAACCAAATAACTGGACTTATGAACCCTAAAGCCCATGTGGCTGTGTGGTAAGAAACTTGCTTCCCAACCATGTGGTTCTCGGTTCAGTCTCACTTCATGGCACCTTGGGCAAATGCTTTCTACTATAGCCTCATGCCAACCAAAATCTTGTGAGTGGATTTCATAGACAGAAGCTGAAAGAAGCCTGTCGTGTGTGTGTGTGCATCTTTGTCCTTGTCTGTCCCCCATTACTGCTTGACAACTACTGTTGCTCTGTTTATGTTTTTGTAAATTATCAATTCGGCAAAAAACGACTGATAGAATAAGTACTAGGCTTAAAATAAAAATAAGGACTGGGATCGATTTGTTCAACTAAAGTTCTTCAAGGCAATGCCCCAGCAAAGTCACAGTCTGATGACAAACAAGTAAAAGATAAAAGATAGGGTAGGAAGCTAACAGAATCATCAGAGCACCAGGAAAAATATCTCGCAGTATTTGTTACAGATATTTTACAATTTGAATTCAATTTTCATTAAAGCCAACTTTCTCTTTCAAGATTGCTAAAGTACCAATCAAGTATTGGAGGATCAAACTCAAAACTGCTAGCCATGTGCCCTAAATCTTTTTCATTTTTTTTATTATCATGAAACCTTCAAAAACTTTATTAGAACATTTAAATACAAAGAAACAGGAGAGACATGAGAAAGGAAAAGAAAGAAAAAAAGGTGGGGTAAAGCAATGGAAGATGGAGGAGAGGGTGCAATGGGCCACATATCCCAGAACATGTGGAGTGTTCAGCTATGTCCGGCAGTAATGACTGTGATGGCACTGCTGCAGAGAATGGCTAGTGACACTCGCTGTAGCAGCCATTCCACTTTGCGGGACCCATTTCTCCAACAGGCCACCGTTGTCCATATTTCACGGAAGAAAGCAATTAATATAGAATACACAACAGATCGTATTTAGGATATTAATACAGTTGCCCACAGTGTCACACACTGGTGTGACTGCGTGGGCAAGTGTCTTCTAATATAGTCCCCGGCGGGCCAAAGCTTTTATCAATGGAGATTTAGTGGAGGGAAATAAATATATATATATATATGTCTGTATTTACCCTCATCATGTTAGGGACAGCATCCAGCAGTAGTAACAATGTCAAAGCAGACATTGGTTTGTGACAGTCCTCGGTTGGATCTTATCAAACTGTCCAACTCATGCCAGTATGGAAGATGGACATTAAAAGATGATGATGATGCAAA
The DNA here is from genome assembly GCF_001194135.2 of Octopus bimaculoides. Classification (NCBI taxonomy): domain Eukaryota; kingdom Metazoa; phylum Mollusca; class Cephalopoda; order Octopoda; family Octopodidae; genus Octopus; species Octopus bimaculoides. The sequence goes on along the minus strand of NC_068982.1, from coordinate 75,949,915 downwards.
AAAACAAAAACAAAAAAAAAAGAAATAAATTCTGACCTTTGTCCTGGATAACCTTCAGAGTATTTATTAGTTAAGCATGACCCCAGAGCTTGCATAACTGCCTTACTGGTGAAGTTCTCAGATGCAATCATCTCAAGTCCCTGTTTCTGGCGAAGTTTCTCCTGTTTTATAAATTCATACATTTGTGGGTCATTCTGACTGATGTCATCCTGTAAGCACCAACCTTCATAGCCATTTGTGGTAGACATGTTGATTTAGGGAGCTTATCAAGGTAAACCTGAAGATGAAAAAAAATAATTCAGGGATATTTAATGATCCTTTCAAATCCAGAACAGAAATTAGATCTTACAGCAAAATACTTTTGAAGTTTACAGTGTGAAAAATTTTCTTAAAATTCATGAGTGAGGTAAGTTAGGATGTGTGACAATGTTCTTGGAAATGTAGCAAGAGAAGGACGACTTACACTTGAGTCAGAGAGTGGAGAAGGCACACAACTGCCTTAAGGCGAGGATCAACTGCCCTATCTCTGCTGGAGATAGGGCAGTTGATGGAAAAGTGAAATTTGATGATGATGACACAATTCTGAACCCCATAATTTACTTCTTTCTATTAATAATCTATTCTATATTTGTTGTTGTTGTTGTTGGCACTCCGTCGCTTACGACGTTGAGGGTTCCAGTTGATCCGATCAACGGAACAGCCTGCTCGTGAAATTAACGTGCAAGTGGCTGAGCACTCCACAGACATGTGTACCCTTAACATAGTTCTCGGGGATATTCAGCGTGACACAGTGTGACAAGGCTGTCCCTTTGAATTACAGGCACAACAGAAGCAAGAAGAAAGAGTGAGAGAAAGTTGTGGTGAAAGAGTACAGCAGGGTTCGCCACCATTCCCTGCCGGAGCCTCGTGGAGCTTTTAGGTGTTTTCGCTCAATAAACACCCACAACACCCGGTCTAGGAATCGAAACCGCGATCCTATGACCACGAGTCTGCTGCCCTAATCACTGATCCATTGCGCCTCCACAATCTATTCTATATAACCCTATATTAATGACCTACTCTATTGCTCTTAATCACACTCAAAAAGTATTACTCTCACTCCTTGATAACTTTTCACACATACACCCCAATCACCCACTTGCTGCTACACAAGTATCATTCACACACAACCCAGACACCATAAACTAGGTATAATAATAATAATAATAATACATTAATACTATAAATCAGCCTTGAAAATAAGAGACAATTTTGAGACAAAACAGCTAATCTCCTTCAATGACATCAAACTACTAGAGATACCCATCCACCCAACCCATACACTCAACTAAAACTTTATCACAATCCTCTGATGTCAACGTCTCAACAACTGGTTTAGGTCAAAACAAAGTAGTTCTATTCCAGAGATAAACAAATTCCAACTCTGAAAACATTTTCTAACCTTCTATATGGCTCTCTACAAAGTACAAAACCTCACATAAACCAAGAGAGAGCACACAAACACTCTTAAAGCACAGAAAAGTGACACTGATAAAAACACATCACTAACTAATGTGCAGGAGCTTCAACATGGCTACATAATCTACTAAATATAGCAACCAAATCTCTTTTGTATCATATACTTTGTTAAATACAGGACACATCTTTGTCTAAACCTTTTAGCATTCAGATTACTCTTTCAAAAGTAATGCATATTTACTCCCATTGAATTATTCAAACATCTCATAGCCTCAAGATTTTGATGATGAGATTGTTTATGCCTGAAAATAGAAACTCTTTGATCATAAGTGTGCTACATCAGGAGTGACCTTGAGTTAACAACACTAATGCACTCTATCCTTGCTTATCTAGAACTACTATGATAAGATGATCATACTTGGAAACCTTTTATCCATAGATCAAGATATGCTAGATCAAAATTGACCCAAGGTTCAACACCACCAACAAGGTGTTGTGTACTTTCTTGTCTTACAGCTACTACAATGACTCCTGAATCAGAGAATCATACCCCACCACCTGAACACCAAATTTACCAGCTTTTCTTTCATATCCTTAACCAAACACATTGAGCAGGTCTTATTTCCAGAACTACAGCCTTCTGGAATTCCCTTTGAAACCAAGTTTTCCATTTATGCAGTGGTTAACATCAACAGTTTAGAAAGTTGAAAAAGCCAAGGCTACTCTGCCCTTCATATTGCTTCCCAGACTAAAACACTTTTACATACTGAACTGTCTGATACTATGAAGTATTCAATTCAATTTTATATTGTTAAAATAGTTTATATCTGTACCTGTCATCACCAATGCAGTTTTCTTAATAATAATAATGATAATAATGGTTTTAGATTTTGGCACAAGGCCAGCACTTTTGAGGAGAGGGCAAGTCAATTACATTGACCCTAGACCTTGACTGGTACTTTATCGCATCAACCCCAAAAGGATAAAAGTTGAGCTCAGTGGGATTTGAACCCAGAATATAAAGAGCTGGAAGAAATGCCCCTAAGCATTTTGTATGAAGTGCTAATAATTCTGCCTGCTCACTGCCATAATGATGTTTCTACTGTATGCACAAGGCTTGGAAATTTTGTGGGGAGGAGTCTAATCAATTACATCGACTCCAGTCCTCAACTGGTACTCATTTTATCAACCCCAACAAGATGAAAAGCTAAGTGGGTGGATTTGGTAGGTGGAAATTGAAAAGAAGCCCATCTTGTGTGTGTGTGTGTGTGTGTGTGTGTGTGTGTGTGTGTGTGTGT
>NC_068982.1:75944658-75947066 GCF_001194135.2 Octopus bimaculoides | reverse complement strand
TGTGTGTGTACATGCGTGTGCATGCACTCTTGTGATTATCCTTCATTTGACATCATGAGATGGCTGTAAATGAGCATCACCATCATAGATGCAATATTTGGAAACAAGTGAGGGTTGGCAACAGGAAGGGCATCCAACCATAGAAAACCTGCCTCAATAAATTGCATCCAACTCATGCAAGCATGGAAAAGTGAACATTAGATGACAATGATTATAATACAATAGTTAGATAAAAAGATATTTTTATTGTAATGAGATAACCCTTTAGCATTCAGATTACTATGTCTAATTTAATTCACATTGCTTTGAATTAATCATGCATTATCTCCAAACTGAGATTTCAATGATGTGATTGTTTATTTTTAGACTGACAGTGTAAGGTTGGTGTAAAAAGTCAGATCTGGGAGATATTAACATGAAACAGGTAGAATATTTGGACGGGATATGGCTGGTTTAAATGCTAATGGGTTAAAGACCAAATTGTAACATTTGCAGAAACACACACCAGCAGAAAATTCATTATCTAACAGTTTAACAGTTTTTTTATCTTCTTGTTTCAATTATTGAGCTCATTACCTTGAATGGTTTTAAGTCAAACAAATTCAACCCCAATACATTTTTTCTTTTTTTGGCTTCTCTAGAACATGTTCTATCAGTCTCTTATATTAACCCTTTAGCATTCAAGCATTCAAATTACTTTGTCAAACGTAATGCTTATTTATTCATATTTTCTAAATTAATCATGCATTATCTTGTAGCTGTGAGATTGATGATGTGATTGTTTATTTTTAGAATTACATTGTAGAATAAGTGTGAGAGGCCAGGTCTGGCTAGTTTGAACATAAAACAGATAGAATATTTTGGCCAAATATAGCCAGTTTAAATGTTAAGTGGTTAAACTGCTAAGTTAGAGGGGCATAAACAAACCAGTATGAGGGACAAACAGAGACACACACACACATATATATACATATATATATATATATATATATATATATATATAAGATAAAAATTCAGTCAAGTGGTTAAATAACTACCTAAGGGATATTCAATATATAAAGAATTTACTGGTCTTTTACCTAGATAAATAACATTGTTATGAACTATCACTCATAACAGATAGGTAAATAAAATAAACAATCGGTTTATCAATATATCAATATAAATTAGACATGGAAACAAAATAATGAATTGAATAATTAAATGATAAATTCAATTTTATTAATTCTATATAAACAAATGACAAATCAAGTTACAGCTGTTTCTACGCTAAAAACGGGTTTTGTCTAAGATAAACAAATTAGCCTTTTAAAATATAATAAGGTTTCTTCAGACAGACATATCTTCTTAAATATTTTACAAAAATAGCAAGTAAATATTGTCTATAATTGTAAACGCTTTAAGAATGAGCTGGCAGAATCATTAGCACAAGAGGCAAAATGCTTAGCGATGTTTCGTCTGTTTTTACGTTCTGAGTTCACATTCCACCGAGGTTGACTTTGCCTTTCATCTTTTCGAGGTTGATAAATTAAGTACCAGTTGCATACTGGAGTCAATCTAATTGACTGGCCCCTACCCCAAAATTTCGGGCCTTGTGCCTAGAATAGAAAAGTAATATATATATATATATATATATATATATATATATACACACACACACACACACACACATATACATAGATAAATATATATACACACACATACCATAAAAAAACCATGTAATTTATGCCCTTTTTTCCACAAAAACAAAAATAAACATTAGTGCGTAAATTACTCAAGTAGATCATTTCCAGAATTTTTTTAGAAATTTTTTTTGGGGGGAAAATGACAGAAATATAAACATTCGTACTGGAAGTTTACGCATTTAATGTCAGAATAGGTTTTTACACAAAAAATATAATGAAGCTGACTTTTATTTATGCTGGACACTATAATGCTTACTTTTTCTGTATAAATTAATGCTTACTTTTTCTGTATAAATTAATGCTTACTTTTTCTGTATAAATTTATGAAAACCATTTAAAGTTTCACATTCATGCTGGTAATCACAGTCCTGGCCATATTTTACATTGCTTGGAGTTTCTACCTATTGCAATGGAGCCCAGCAATTTCCTTATAGGATCAGTTTTTCTCTGCTTAAGAAGTCTAGCTTGTGTTTGCCTCCAGAAAGGTATTACTCACTTTCTCCATATTAGGACAATGAAATTCATCACCGCTGACACCAGCTCTTATTTCTTTACTGCCCACAAGGGGCTACACACAGAGGGGACAAACAAGGACAGACAAAGGGATTAAATCGATTATATCAACCCCAGTGTGTAACTGGTACTTATTTAATCGACCCCAAAAGGATGAAAGGCAAAGTCAACCTCGGCGGAATTTGAACTCAGAACGTAGCGGCAAACGAA
>NC_068982.1:75944037-75944648 GCF_001194135.2 Octopus bimaculoides | reverse complement strand
GTACTTATTTAATCGACCCCAAAAGGATGAAAGGCAAAGTCAACCTCGGCGGAATTTGAACTCAGAACGTAGCGGCAAACGAAATACCGCTAAGCATTTCGCCCGGCGTGCTAACATTTCTGCCAGCTTGCTGCCTTCTGCAGCTCTTACTGCATCTAACGCCGACGACAACATCATAATTGATCCTTGCACATGAAAACTCACTAAGTGAATATGACTTAGCATTCCTACAGAAACCTTCATTTACCTTATACAATGTTTAATGTTGTTTCACATTCATGTTGAATTATACAGCAACCTTGTGTTCTCTTCATAGAACACCTGTAATGTATGTATTACCAGTTCTTTTTGTATAGTAGATTTTTGCTATTCTTGTTTGTCTCCCACAGACAAATATATACTAACAAGTCACTTCTTAAATTTCACACCTCTCTTGTTCAATAAACACTGAGTTAATATACGTGTTGGTGTTAGGAAGGGCATCCAGCTGTAGAAACTCTGCCAAATCAGACTGGAGCCTGGTGTTGCCATCCGGTTTCACCAGTCCTCAGTCAAATCGTCCAACCCATGCTAGCATGGAAAGCGGACGTTAAACGATGATGATGATGATG
>NC_068982.1:75940453-75940653 GCF_001194135.2 Octopus bimaculoides | reverse complement strand
AAGCCTAGGGAGAAGGGTAATGCTGTGTTTCATACAATTTCATGGACCAAAATTACTGAATGGATCCTTATGATATATGGAACTTAGATTCAATGCATAAGGGCAGGTATAATGCAGTATGTTTGCTTTGAATTTGAGGTGGCTTAAAGAGGGCAGAATCCCCATGAAAATTCATAAATTTTCGATGTTGATGAAATTTC
>NC_068982.1:75931318-75940261 GCF_001194135.2 Octopus bimaculoides | reverse complement strand
CCATGAAAATTCATATATTTTTGCTGTTGATGAAATTTTAACCATAGATACTAGACACAAATGAAGTAATATTTCTGAAATTTCATCTTCTTAGAAGTTAGAAAGACCTCTTCATGGGGACTTAAGACTCACAATTTAGTCATTCTATCTAAGCAAAGACAAATACAGTTGTACTCTGGGAAGCTGTAAGGTCACCCAAGCACAAAAGAGCGTTATATGTAATTCAATGTTACAACAGTGTAAGTGTTTGCTTTGAGATATACTTAGATTGTGATTTCTGCAATGTGGTGCATAAATTGTCAAGTAAATGAGACGCATCCTTGCCTCCACTGATTCAGTTGCAAAGTATTCAGTAAAGTTATTTCCTTGCAAACCTACTTTGAGTCTTTTTATTATCACTGGGTCACACATAGTCCCCAGGTGGTAACATTGATTTCAAGGCCTTCCCAGATGAGTGACTGGTTATTCAAAGACATTTATAGATTGTAAATTTATTCTGTCCAGTTACCTATCGGTATAGTGGTCAGTTGCAAACTCCAGAGGTGACATTTTCATTTCCCCTTAGCCCTCACATCACAGTTGTTAATGCTTATTTGAGTTGGGTCACGCCCTTCCAATTGCTACAGATCCGTCATGCATCTTACGGTTGTTGCTTGTTACCTGTATGGTGAGGAATTCTACATTGGGGAGTAGTAACGACTAGGGTAGGGTAGGGTAGCTGACTGCTTATTGTGATCATTTGTCTTTTGGTTTCCTGTAGCTTTGCTCTCTTTTACAAACCCAGTGAACATATATATATTTCTTATTTCAAAGAAATTCGAACAATAGATATAACACCCAAGTCAAAAAGATTCTATACAATTCAACTTCTCTGGTTGACATTAAGACACCCACCCCCAATAGGGGCCTTAACTCCCACATTTTAGAGCTCCATGACCTCCATTTTTCAGGAGCAAAATCCTTTTAACAGGTTCCATAAGACTGCAATTTTGGAATCTGCACATAAAGATCAGTAGTATGGGATACATGTGTCATGATTAAAATTTTTTACGGTGTGTAAAGAGGGAAAGAACCCTCATCTGCAATTTTGATGAAATTCGAATCATAGATGATGATGAACTGGAATGTTCATTAGAGAAAAATATAACAGAAAAGTCTAATTCTTCCATTGCATGTAACACGGGTAATGCCAGGTATCTCTGCTAGTTATTTATATATTTTTTACATCACATAAACATATACAATTCTATAAATATAAATATATAAATATGACAGGCTTCCATGCAGATTCCATCTACTAAAATTCACTCACAAAGCAATGGTCAGCTCAGCACTATAATAAAGAGGGGGCCGCACAGTACGATTGAACCTGAAATCTTGTGATCACAAAGGAAGCTTTTTAACCACACAGCCATGCTTTATAAATGAAGGAAAAATACACAGCAAGTGATTAAAGCATCATCATCCATTTAAAATGTAATCTAATATCACTCGTTTGTCAGATTAATAAGAGGAAAAAAACAAAAACAGAATGGAAGTAGAACCTGCCTTATCTTAGTTATTTGGTGATAGTCATAAAAGAAAAGTGTGATTATCATGAACTCTTAAGGTGAAAGATAAAATAAAAATATATTATTCTTAATCTTGTTCCCCAAGGACATACTTGTTATTTGTGGTATTTAGTTATGGCCCTAGGAGTTCTGAGTTCAAATACTACCTTCTCACCCTTCCAGCAATCAAGTACTGAAGTTTGATTTTTTTTTTTTTTTAAACAATGGATGCCACAATCTAAATGTGAATGAATTGTGACTGAAGACATCTGAAAGTAGTGCTTAAGAAAGTTTTTATGGCCCTAGTTTTAGGCCATAAAACAAGGAACATGTGAGGCCTCCTTAATAAATGAGATTTTGATCTGTCTGACATAGATTGTCAATGCACAGAATACACACACATACAGATACACAGAAACATAAAAACACATGCTCACAGACATGCACTCACACAAATACACACCTACAATAAAAACTATTTATTACACTATCTCACCACCACACACACCAACCGTCAATAAACACCTCACCATTGCCACAAGGTATCAAAAAGCTGTGTTTTGAGTAGTTTACAATTCTAGCTGCCAACAGTTACAGTTTTTAACCTGTCATATATATATATATATATATATATATATATATATATATATATGCCACCTCAACCATCATCGACATTACAAGCTGACTATTTCAAGTTTTATTCTACAGAATAAAATAAAACCCCAAGATTTCATTTCAGTTTGTAAAGTTATTTTATTTTTGCATTATTCGTATTACCTACTCACCCTTTTATCTCCCAGGTACATTTCAAGAGAGAAACAAAGAAAAGTAAGACAGGATTTGAACATCAATTTTTGTTTTTTTGTTGTTTCTTTATAACTATTTTAATTTCTTTATATTACTATTACTCTAGACACTGGTGAGTGTAAAAGAGGTTTAATCAATAATACATATACTACTAACATACTAAAACCTAAAACACAGAAACTATTATAAAAAAAACAACAAAAATAGTAACATCATCATCATCATTGTTGAACTGTGGCCATGCTGGAGGGTCAGACTATGTTTGTAAGGTTAGTCAAACAATTGACCCCAGTACAATTAACCAGGTGCTTGGTCTTTTACCAAATCACTAAGTTAAATGGATGTAAACAAACCAACACAACATCATTTAATGTCCATTTTCCATGCTGCCATGGGTTGGATGGTTTGACAGGAGCTGGCCACCTGACAAAGCTGCCCGGGTTCCATGTCTATTTTGGTATAGTTTCTACAGCTGGATGCCAACCATCTCACAGAGTGTACAGGGTGCTTCTAAGTAGCACTGGCATGGGTGCTTCTATGTGGCACTGGCACAGGTGCTTTTTACATAGCACCAGCACTCACAAGCCCATAAGATTAGGATTACTCAGTTGAAGAAGGATGTAGGAGACATGCTTGTATGCAAGGACAACCCTGATTTTACTTAGCTTAAGCACAGTAAACTTCCAAGTCTTGATCCCTTGTCATCCTCTCACCACTTTGTCCCACATCTCCCTAGGTCTACACACATATATCATCATCTTCTTCAACATTCCCTTTTCTATGCTTGTGTTTTTGGTCAGATAGTTTACTGAGGCAGGTTTTCTATATCTGGGTGCCCTTGCTGTCAACCTTTACCTGTTTCCAAACAAGACATAGTTTGTATGACAGAGACACACATTTACAACTATCACAAAATGTCAAGATGACACAAACATACACACATATATACGTGGTCTGATCAATAACTATCTGGACTGTTGCCATAATAACAAAGCTAAAGCATGCAGAGTAAAGCCACTTGGAACAGACTGGCCTTGAACTCTGCTATGCTTGCACACTAAAGTTTTAGCATTCTAGTTCACTTACACTGTTTACAGCAGTGCTTGGAAGGAAGGTAACGTGAACGTCAAATTAACCATAACAGAGAAATTTGAACCGAAAAATCTGCCAAAAGCTTGGTGATACCTGCTCAGAGGCCTACACAAAGTTTTCATCGTTCTCGACATAATCAAGATCTTGTGCAACTGAAACATGAGTGTCTTTATGGTCAGCTGAAAGCAGTTTTGGCACAAACTTGGTAGACACACAACTCGTACCCAAATCTGTAATATGGACTGAACTGAACCATAACTAATTTTACATCCTCTGAAAACTCACGGATAGTGATTCGACAGTTTCTCTTCACAGCTGCATGCACATCTGCAATGTTTTTCTCAGTTCTGCTGGTTGCAAGTCTCACAGAATGTTCGTCAATATCGACATTTTTTTTCTGGCCTGAACCACTTCTATGCGGCTCATACATTCCTCTCCATACACTTTCTGCAACTTTGCGTAAGCCTCTGAGCAGGTATCATCATGACAACTTTGTCACGGTCAATGTGACAATTACATGCTACACAACTTCCTTCCAAGCACTGCTGTAAACAGAAGTGAGCCAAAACATTAAAACTTAGTACACATGCACAGCAGAGTTCAAGGTCAATCTTTGCCAAGTGGCTTCACTCTGAGTGCTTTAGCTTTGTTATTATGGCAGGCAACAGTCTAGATACTTATTGATCAGACCTCGTGTGTGTGTGTGTGTGTGTGTGTGTGTGTGTGTGTGTATGTATATAAAGAAAACGTTTTTTTTTTAAATGATATAATGTACTCATTTATCAATTAAAAAATTCATTAAAAACAGCTGTAATGATTTAACACCATAAAATGTACATGCCTGAATAGCTCAAGAGCATATTATATACTCATTTGGGTCAAATTGAGTGCATACACACCCGAATATCATTCAGCCAGTACTTCTGTACCAAGGTTGATATTCATCTATTATTGTTGTGTGCATTTTATTCTGGCCTAACTAGGTGCCTCACCTTTAAGTACCTCACCTTTAAGTACCTCACCTTTAAGTACCTCATTCAAATGCATCTTGTTTATATCGTAATATATGTATATATGTCAGGTTGAGTTAAAAGTAAGCAATGTTTTGAACCATGGAGAATTTATACCAGATCTTTGCAGAGTTTTTTTTTTTTTTTAAACATTTTTTTGAAATTGTCTGATAATACAGACATAGACTTGTCCAAATGCATCAACAGATTAACATTGATATTTTTTTCACTGTTGTTACTATCATCTGAAATGGAACTATCAAAGCATGATATTCAAGCAACTTTGCTATTCAACTTCAAAAAGGGATGTAAAGCAGCTGAAACTGCTCGCGATATCAACGAAACTTTTGGTGAGGAAATGACCAGTGAGTGGTCAGCTTGAAAATGGTTTAAACATGAGCATAGTGGAAGCCCATCTGTCATCGATGACAGTCAATTAAAGACTGTCATTGAGAAAGATTCACGTAAAACCACTCAAGAACTAGCAAAAGAACTTCAAGTTAGCCAGAAAACTGCCTGCAACCATTTGCATGCAATCGGAAAATAAAAAAAACTCGACAAATGGGTACCACAGGATTTGAATGAAAATTAGAAAATGTGCAGATATGAAATTTGCTCATTGCTTCTCCATAACCAGACCAATCCATTTCTCGACCATATCGTAACTTGCAATGAAAAGTGGATTCTGTATAATAGCAAAAAACATTCATTGCAGTGGTCGGACCAAAATGAAGCACCAAAAACTTTCCTTAAACCTGAGCTCTTCAAAAGGAAGGTTATGGTGACTGTTTGTTGGTGTACTGCTGGACTCCTCCACTATAACTTCTTATAACTGAGAAAAACCATTACTGTAGAAACATTGCCATGAAATTGCCAAAATGAACGAGAAACTGCTACTCCTCCATCTCAGACTGGTCAACAGAAGAGGGCCAAACATTCTTCATGACAATGCTCAACCACACGTTTCACTAATGATGCTCCAGAAAGTTGAGGGAACTTGGCTATGAAGTTCTTCCCCACCCAGCTTATTCCCCAGACCTTTCTCTGACCAACTACCACTTTTTCAAGCACCCTGATGGTTTCCAGCAAGAGGAGTTCAAAAATCAAACCGATGCTGAAAGTGCATTCAAAGAGTTCATCAACTCCAGCTTACTTTTTACTCAGCCTGATATATAAATACACACACACACACACACAAATGGGTTTCTTTCAGTTTCTGTCAACCAAATCTACTCACAAGGCTTCAGTTCACCCAGGGCTATAGAAGAAGATACTGGTCTCAGGTCTCACAGTGAGACTGAAACAGAAATCATGTGCTTGGGAAGCAAAATTAACCACACAGCCAAGAAGACAAAATAAAATTTTTTTTAAAAATCAACAGTTTAAAAATATAAAATCCTCATAGAGATTTAACAAAAACCATTTCCGGTTTTAACCTAGTAATGTCACCAAAAACACACGCAAAAACTTTAAGAGGAAGGAAAACAGGAATGAAAGAAAAAAAAAAGTTGAAGAAATTTCAGGAAGTGAAATCCAAAACAATAACAGGAAAATCACATAAAGATCAAACATAAGACGACAAAATACAATATTTCACGGTAAACTAGAGAAAGAAAAGATTTCAACAAATGTATTAGAATGCTTCGAGAAATTTTGAGGAAGGAAGCAGCTATGTTCACCATCATCATGAAGAACATGTTTTTTTAGTTTTGCTTTTAAGAAAATATCAAAATACTAACAGTCACTGCAAGTTCACGTATAAACACCAAAATCAAAACTGGAAACCAAACTAAAAATGTTTTAAATAAAAACTTACATAAATTAACATTGCCTAAGAAACAGTATTTCGTTTGCTAAACTAATTCTGAACTTTGGTTCAAGTTTGATAATGAAAAAAAAGGAGGGATTAGCAAATGTTTTTATAAAGTAACAAAAATGTTTATCAATTCTTTTTCATTAGTTTGCATTGAATTTTAAGCACTGGCATGGCTAAGTGGTTAAGAAGTTCACTTTCCAAGTGCATGGTTTGAGGTTCAGTTCCACGACAAGGCACTTTGGGTAAAGTGTTTTCTACTGTAGCCCCCAAACAAAAGCCTCGTAACTTGTTTTCATAAACGGAAACTGAAAGAAGCCCCTCATATGCATGTGAGTGTCTAAATGCTTTAAATTTTTTTTAAAGATCCGAATAATGCAAGTTATAAGAAATAATACAAGCAGATGGTTTGTACTTTTACCTTGTAAGCAATGTCTTCACTACATGAAAGCATGTCCCAGTTTCTTGATATGTTTTCAAATGTTACACAAGGTGCAGGTGTGGCTGTGTGGTAAGAAGTTTGTTTCCAACCCACAAGCTTCCAGATTCAATCCCACTGCACAACATCTTAGGCAAGTATCTTCTACTATAGCCTCAGGCTGACCATAGACTTGTGAGTGGATATGATAGGCAGAAACTGAAAGAAGCCTGTCAAATACATATATAATATATATACAAATATATATATATATATATTATATTTATCTATGTGTGTGTGTCTGTGTATTTGTATCTGTCCCCCACCACCACTTGACAACCGATGTTGGTGTGTTTAAATCCATGTAACTTAGTGGTTCAGCAAGAGACAGATAGACTAAGTACCAGGCTTAAAAATTTTTAAAGTACTGGGATTGATTAATTCAACTAAAATTCTTCAAAGGTGGTGTCCCAGTATGGCCTCAATCGGAAGAGTGAAACAAGGAAAAGGTAAAATGTATCTTTGTAAGCTAAAAGCTTATTCTTACAGTGTCGTTTGTTCCCAATTCTCCACATAAACATGTCTGGGTTGTTTGTGGTTCAACAGACCAGGAGATTATTACCTCATTTGGAAACAAGGAACAAGTAGGGGTTGGCAACAGGAAATGCATCAAGCTGTAGAAAAACCCTGCTCCAACACACTATCGTCTAACCTATGCAAGTATGTTGAAGTAGATTGTTAAAACAAAGATGATAAATATATTCTCCTGTAAATAAACTGCAAATCAGTGGGTACAAGTAAACCAAGCAGCATTCTTAACCCTTTAGCATTCAGATTATTGTCTAATGTAAAGCTTTTTTATTCACATTTGTTTTGTATTAATCATTATCTTGCAGCTTTGAGATTTTGATGATAGGTTTGTTTGACATAGTGGATTAGGTGTGAGAGGCCACATATAGCCAGTTTGAAGATAAATAAGTAGAATATTTGGGCCAGAATTGGCTAGTTTAAATGCCAAAGAGTTAAAGAAGAGTGGTTTTTTTCCATTACTTTCCCCTCACAATCTTATGAAACTACCCCTCTCTACCCATCCCCGATCCACTGTCCTCTCTTATACTCAGCTTCTTGTATATTGAGATACCCTGGCATCTCATCACCACCATCTATTTTCTTTCCAGCTACTCCCATCCTTACATAATGCAGAGTAGCCATATATCTCTTCTAAATCATGACAACTGGGTCTATCCCTCTATCATTCTTTAGCCTCTCAATGACTAGCATGAAACCACCTTCCATGCTTCTCAAATAACCCCCCCACACACACACACACACACTTAGTTGAGGGGGGTTTTCACTTTTTCCTATTCTTTTTTTTAGTTTTGCAAGTCACTCACTAACCTCACTTGTGCCAGTGGTACAAAAAGCGGTGCCCAGTACACACTGTAAAGTGGTTAGCATTAAGAAGGGCATCCAGCCATAGAAACCATGCCTATGCTAACACTTGTGCTCAACATTGCCCTGCAGCTCACAGGGTCTTGACAAACTGTCCAACCCATGCCAGCATGCAAAGCAGATGTTGCCCCTTTAGCATTTAATCAGGCCATATCTCGCTCAAATATTCTTCCTGTTTTACATTCAAATTGACTAGATTTGGCCTCTCACACATATGCTACAATGTCATTCCAAACACAGACAATAACATCATCAAAATCTCAAAGCTATGAGACAATACATGATTAATTCAAAACATTGTGAATAAATAAGCACTGCATTTAACAGAGCAATCTGAATGCTATATGGTTAAACAATGATGATGATGACGAACATGTATCATATTTTTCCTAATTATTATGGTAATTTTACTTAGTTTACTAATTATCCATAGAAAGAGTATAAATTAGTCATCAGCTAAGTTAATGGCTGTCTTTGCCACAATGAACTAAGAAAAGAACATCTACACTAGAAACAAGGAAATGTCCTTCGAACCATATCCTATTGCATTTCAAAAAGGACGTGTTGGATAATTTTAGTTCTAAATACATTTGGAAAAAAAAGACCAAACAGAACACTAGAATCCAGTTTAATCAGATAGTCAGGTCACAGAAATGTGTACTAAAAAAACAAGCTTATCACACTACCACCTCTAAAGGCACAAGGCCTGAAATTGAGGGAAAGGGGTAGTTGAATATATAAACCCCAGTACTTGACTGGCACTTTATTTTATTGACCCTCACAAAAGGATGAAAAGCAAAA
>NC_068982.1:75920056-75930569 GCF_001194135.2 Octopus bimaculoides | reverse complement strand
GTATGAATGACCACAATTTGTCTTACTTCAAATTTCATATGTCAAAGGAACCTCAAATCATAACTGCAACCAGTATATATCCTCTATTTTTCAGCCAAGCCCATTAAACAAGAATAGCAACTTCTCTTTCACAAACAAGTTAATGTTTTCTATTGATAAGAGAAGGGGTAGGAATAACTAGATAAATAGATAAAATGAATAAATGAATGCTAAATCAGATACCAGGTGTTTTTATAATCTATATTTCTTTAGTTCAATAATGTGAGAGTGTGGCTATGCATATCTTGGTTGACACTAGTCAATCCATCTTCATTATCAGAATTGGTTCCACAATGACACTTATACAAGCTATAAGACATTCTATCAACATTACAGGGCAGAAATCTTATCAATATGGATGACTCAGTTTACCTGGGTATATGTCAATTATATTCAACAGATAATTAATAATAATGAGTTAGATTTTTTTTTTCTAGTTCATAGTTCATTAAAAATAAATGCTAACAAAAAAGGTACACTTAATTAAACAAACAAAAAATAGTTAGAAAATAGTTGGGAATTCTTTAGAATTTAGTGCGAAAAATCGATTTTTATAAAAGAAAAAATACCATTAGAAAGAACAGAATTTTCATCAACAGATTAATTATTCAAAGTTTATTAGTAAACAGCTGTTTGTAATATTCATTGTAACAAAAAATAACCAAACTAACACGACAAACTGAAATGGAGTAGGAGACTCCATGAAACTTAAGTTGATTTTTAATGAGAGTCTTATGAGACAAGTGGAAACAACAAGACTGAAGCACACACACACACATATTACATACATGTGCAACAGGGTTTCATGCAGTGTCAGTCTATCAATTTTGTTGACAAGGCACTGGCCAACCTTCATTTATAGCAGAAGACACTTGCCCAAGAAACCATTCTGTGCAACTGAACCCAAGAACAGGATTAAAAAGTGAACTTCTTATCCACACACACACACACACACACACACCATTTTTGTCTACATCATTATTGTTTTCAAGCATACTTTTCCATGCTCACATGCATCAGGCAGAATCTTTTGCAGCAAATTTTTTTTTTTTTTTTTTACAACTTGATGCCCTTCCTGTCACCAACCCTCATCTGTTCCCAATTAAGGTAATAATTTTACATGACCACTTAGGTTTTCACAGAAGATTGGAAACAAAAGATGCATTTAAAACTATCACACAATGTCACAGCAAGGAGACACTAACACTAACACACAATGAGCTTCTTTCAGTTTCCATCTACCAAATCCACTCACAAGGCTTAGGTCAGCTCAGAGCTATAATAGAAGTTACCTGCCCAAGATGCCATGCAGAGGGATAGAATCCGAAACCAAGCAGCTGGAAAACAAGCTTTTTATGAATACAGCCATGTCTACAGACATGCACACATGTGTGTGTGTGTGTGTGTGCATGAATTTGTGCAAGCATGTGTGCGTGCATGCACGCACAATGATGCAAGTCAAGGATTGAATTTCACAGTCATTTCCAGAGTTGCTCTTCAGCCTTTTCCAAAGATTCTTGAAAAAAACCTGACCCAAATGCTTGCAACAGGTGGTGATGTCAGATTATGCAACAGATTAATTCTACCAACCAGAGTAGGAGTGAAGACAAAGAGCCAGAAACAATTACCAAAAAACATCCAGTCTGATGCTCTTTCACTTGTATCAATCCTCCACCTTTAAGTGGTACTTGTTCTATCATCCACAAAAATTTGCAAGGCAAAGTTGGCTTCAGCAGGATTTGAACCCAGAACACAGAGTCAGATGAGCTATACTGAAAAATGGTAGGATCACCCACTAAAATAATAGCATGGGGAAAATCACACCAAATCTAAAAACACAGGAAATTCTTTCAAAGAATTTAAAACAGATTTTTCAATACCATACTAATGATATTTCAATTTTTAAATAATATATTCTAATGTAATCTTTATCTTATCTTTTTCAGTCATTGTGCTTTGTGTCTGCATTTGCCCCCCAGCACTGCTTCACAATGGGTGTTGGTTTATTTACGGCCCCATAACTTAGCAGTTTGGCAACAGACACCAATAGAACAAGTACCAGGCTCAAAAAAATAAATACAGGGCTGATTCATTTGACTAAAATTCTTCAAGGTGGTGTCCCAGCTTGGCTGCAACCTAGTGACTGAAACAAATAAAAGTTAAGAGATAAAGATAATTTCAAGTCTCAAGTTATGTCATAGTGAAAAGTCCATAAGGAGGATGAATTAGTGCTATTCACAACTACCAACAATTTAAGAACTTTATCTCATGGAAATAAATATATGAAAAATTATATGAAAAGATATGTATGCTCTTCACTGTTTAATGTAATTATAAATTCCTCAACAAGCTTAAAGCTAAAAGCAATTCTCTCCTCTTCAGTAGCAGCCACAGCAGTCAACCAAAGACAGTATATTTCATTCAGAATATGGTAACAAAAGAGTTAAAGTGATTTAAAATTTTTATCAAAATTTCATCTTATTTTATGTTCCAAACACAAGCTTAATAATGACAAAATTATACTAAATCATTATTTTCAAAATTAATCGAAACCAAAGCAGTGCTATTTCAACAGAAATAAAACAAGAGCATAAAGTTTTCAGAATCGTAGTTACTTATGCTAGATTACATGAAGTAACAGTACTTTAAGGACCAATAAATCCAAGCAGAATACATTCTTTCTAAATTAGATCATTGGTTAATTAAAACATCAGTTAATTGGGACAAAATCTGAATGAAGATGGAACAAGATATTTACAAGGATTCACTCTACTGAGTTCAGCAGGCAGTAAACCATTAAAGACTCAATAAGAAAACTTCTATATAATCACCTGACATACTAGAAGTAGCAGCCCAAATACCTCAAAACCACACCAAGAAAACAATGGCCAATATAATCCTAGACATTCAGACAGGATGATCACAACTGATATACATTTGAATGTAGGTTTATTCAGTCACCACTTAACCTACCTGAGACAGTCCCTGATTCTAAGATACAAACTTCATGTTTTTAAGTTATCTAAATTAAAACCTATCAAAATTCTCTCAGGCTCCTGCAATACAGTCTACAATAAAGGTAACATACTGCCATTTCCAAAGGAAGGCAATTTGGGTCTCATAAAGAATTACAGAGGCATCACTGCAAAAAAATTTATAATTCACTCCTACTCAACAGGATACAAGAAATTGAGTTTTGAGAAGAAATCAAAATGGCTTCAGAAAAAATAGATCAGCTGTTGGACAAATATTTACAGTTCATCTACTAGGAGAAAAGCCAGAAACCTTGAAGCAGTGTTACTGTTTGTTGATTTCTCGAAGGATTTTGACTATCCACCATGGTCAAATGAAAAAAATACTACTGGCATATGGTATCCCTGAGGAAACAACAGTTGCAATTATGATGCACTGTAAGAACTCCAAATCAATGGTGAGGTCCCCAGATGGAGACAAGTTTCTTTGATATCAGAGCCAGAGTACTCCCAGGGAACACACTGGCACCTTTTCTCTTTGTGGTCATTCTGGATTATCCCCTCAGAACATTACTTGACCATCTAGGCAACCTCGGTTTCACACACATGAAAAGCTCCAAAAATAACCTATGTAGCTTATGCTGATGATTTAGCCTTGATCTCCTGACACAATAGTGAACTCTCCACTCAATCACTTCATAGTCTAGAATTAGCTGCACATAATGTTGGACTACTTGTTAACCCTAGTAAAACCAAATTCCTTGCTCACAATCAACAAGGATCTATCACCAGCATCAGTGGGGAGCCCACCAATCAAGTGGACGATTTCACATATCCCAGTTCCGAGATAGCCTCAACTGAAAAGGATGTAAAAACTCAGACAACCAAAGCATGGTCGGCCCTATGCAAACTGGATGTTGTTTAGAAATCAACCCTGTCAAACATCCTTAATAGGAACTTTTCCATACAACAGTAGAGTCAGTCCTTTTATATGAAGCAACAGCCTGGATGCTTACCAAAAAACTGGAATCCAAGCTAGATGAAACTTAACCCAAATGTTAGCAGCAGTTTTAAATCTTGGAGAACTCATCACACCAAGAAAGAGCTGTATGGAGGTCTCCTGCTTGTTTCCACTACTGTTAGGGAAAGGCACTTGCACTTTGTGAGACACTACTAGCTAGCTAAACAAGAGCTGGCAAGTGACCTACTACTATGGCTGCCAAAGCATAACCATACTCGAACAGGTCATTCGAGCACAACGTACGTAGATCACTCACCAGACACACAAGATGCCTCCTTGAAGACCTCCTTTAATTAATGTAAGACAGAGATGGATGGCATGTGTAGGCTAAAAATGTCCAAGCAAGCTCAACCAGACAGTGATGATCAAATTCCATGTTCATTTAAGTTCTAAACACCAATTTAATAATGAATAAATTACTTGAGGGTCTATCTTGAAAACCTCTTCACCACTATTCTTATCTCTTACCAGCTCCACCATCACCAGTCTCAACTCCTATCCTATAATGTGAGCAGCTGTGTTACTTCCCTATAGCAAATCTCTTCTGTTCTGGCCCCTTCTCTCTCACTTTAACCTCTCGTCTCATAGCACAAAGTCACCCTCCCTCTCTACTGTAGTCCCACTCAATCAGAGGGGATCTTAGTCTTGCTGGCTGCATAGAAACCTCACTAGTGTTGGTGTCATGAAAGACACACCCAGTACATGTTATAAAATGGTTGGCATTAGGAAGAGCATCCAGCCATAGAAACCTTGCCAAAGCAGACACTGAAGCTGGATACAGTCCTCCAGCTCAATGGACTCTCAAACTGTCCAACCCATACCAGCATAGAAGACAGAAGTTAAATGATGGTGATTATATCATCATCATTTAACATCCATGTTGGTGTAGGCTGGACAGTTTGACAGGATCCAATGACCCTGTCAATGAGCATCGTGCTCCAGTGTCTACTTTGGCAAGGCTTTGACAGCTTGGTGCCCTCCCTAATACCAACCTCTTGTGCCACCAGTACTAGTGTATGCAGCTTACAAGCATACAAAACCTGAGGAGGAGGTTTCATGCTAGCATATGAGTGTGAAGATATGAAAAGGACAGAGCAAGATCTTGTAGCAAGAGAACCACATGGCTACTCACATTTAGGAAAGAGAGAAAGAAATGAATTAGTAGTAGCTGCAAAAAGTTAAACAGTGGTGATGAGGTGTCTAGGTGGTACTTCAAAGTACATGGGGAGTGTAAGTGAGTAGGGGTTGCAAGTGTGTATGAGGGGCAGGGAAACAAACACACACATACAATGGACTTCACTTTTTGTCTACCAAATCCACTCACTAGGCTTTACATTAGAATAATAAATACTTGCCCAAAGGTAAAATTTCATAAATTTGAACAGTTTTAATTGAACAAACATAACCAACCAGATCCAGTGTCTGTGCATACATACACATAGACACACTTCGTCATATTACATCAATTCATCTCAGCAAATGTTTATTTTTAAACCCTTTTGATACAAAACTGCCTGAGACAAACCCTGGTAACAAACAGGTTAAATTAACAATGGGTTTATAAACCATCACTTCAGAAATACAATTAGACTATTCAATCTCCAGTTAGCTTCTTAAAAAGTATTCATTGTCTATCAACTTTCATATTGTACAGTCACAAAAAATTTCAATAGTCGCAACTGAAGGGTGAGAAAGGAATGGTTAACTTTCATGGGCACACAAGATTTTACAACTTTCTAATAAATTTACATCATCTATTTTAATTAATTGTATTTTATTAACAGATGAAAAATATCTTTTTTTTTAAGTATACTGTTTAGAAACTCTAAAGCAATCAATTATATTTAATTACAATTTATTTTATTGATCAAAAAAAAATTTACTCTTTTAAAAAAAGATTTTTTATAGCATACAGTTCAAATATTTTTATGCTATCATAAACGACAATCAATTAATTAATCATTATTTGATTTTTTTAGAACAAGAAATAAAAAAATTATAAAAGTATCAACAGAAAGGATCAAGGGACCAGTGACAGATGATTTATAAAGTAATTTAGATGAATATCGTTAACATTGATTGAATTATATTCTTAAGATTGTAAACCTAAATTAAAACAATTATTTACTCATCAATAAAATAAATTAATTTAATGAGGACACTCAAAGAAATGTGGAGATATACAACTGTAAATCCTCATTTACACAATACTGTACAAGACACCTGTGCCTGTCCCTCTCACCACCTGACATAAAACGACCTCCTACTTTACCACAACAGTCACTGTGGGGAGACATTTTCTTTGTTTTGTGTTGCATGTGTTACATGGCGACCTCACTAGTGTTTCAATAAAAACAGGAAATAAAAACAACAGTAGCTCAGCTCTAGTGAATAACATTTTTGGTCCCAATCCACATAAAGGCTGACTCTGGGTCTAATGACACAAATTCCTGTTTTATGGTGATCAAATAAAAACCTTCAATCAAAATTTGACGTTAATTTATGTTCCAAAATTCTGTTGGTCTATGCTAACTTAATAATGACAAAGTTACTTCAATCAATAATATTAATAGGCTTAGTTTTTTGGTTTTTGTACATATGTGGTGTCACACTTACTTCAAA
The DNA here is from genome assembly GCF_001194135.2 of Octopus bimaculoides. NCBI lineage: Eukaryota > Metazoa > Mollusca > Cephalopoda > Octopoda > Octopodidae > Octopus > Octopus bimaculoides. Next base: position 75,923,915 of record NC_068982.1, on the reverse strand, counting down.
GGAAGAAGTGAGTGGCAAAGCGAGAGAGAGGAGGACAGATAGGAAGCAGGAGAGAAAGAGAGAGGGCATTCGTTTTTGTGTTTTTAAATGTTTCAGAGAGAGAATGAGAGTGAAAGAGAGGAGTGAGAGAGAGAGACTGTGAGTGGGCGTTTGTTTTGTGTTTTCAAATGTTTATCACATTGCAAGAAAAGTAGATACATAGATACATACACACACTGTTAAATTAAAAGCAAGAGAGACAAGGGACACAAAGGAAATGAAAGAGACAGTAGATACATAGTCCGAAAGAAAAGTTGATGCATTGACATTGTTAAATCAAAGACAAATAACTACAGCAAATACTGGATGTCAATTTCCTTTTTTATTACCACACGAGGAAAAAATTAACTCGCAAGTGGCTGAGTCAGGCATACCATTAACGTAGTTCTCAGGGAGCTTCAGCCTCACACAGAATATGACATGGCTGGCCCCTTTCAATTACAGCTACAACTCATTTTGGCCAGCTGAGTGGACAGGAGCAAGATAAACCTTCAAGTAGCTGGAAGAAAATGAAAAAAGATCCTATATAGGGGCAGGAAAATCTTTTTAGTCATTAGGGTCACTATGGATGTTAAACCGATTCTAACAGCGGCATTTGTGGGTCTCACAGATCTGGAGGCCAAGACCCCAGATAAAGACCGATGCACAGGCTGTTGTTATCAAACTGAGCATGAGTCGAGGGCGAACAGATGAAGGAATAGCAATTATTTCATCTTAGCTTTCAATACTTATACTAAACACAACATTTTTGCCTTACTATATGGAACATTTCCTTTTCTTGCACTCTTTTTTTAAAAAAATAGCACTTTGTCACTTATGACAAGGTTCCTGTTTATCTATGAATGAAACAGTCTGCTCATAAAATTAATGCGCAAGTGGCTGAATACTCCACAGACATGCATACCATAACATAGTTCTAAGGGAGATTCAGCCTCATACAGAATGGCCCCTTTGAATTACAGCTACAACTCATTTTTGCCAGCTGAGTGAACTGCAGCAAGGTGAAGTAGAGTACCTTGCTCAAGAACACCGCGTCGCCAGGAATTGTACTTGTAACTTTATAATTGTGGGCCGAATACCCCTAACCACTGAGCCACGCACCTTCACTCTCTGAACTGTAGAGAAAAGAAGTGAAGCGATAGATAGAGAAAGGAAAGCATCAGTCATTTACAATTACAATTAGATTGAAATACGATCAATCTTTTCTAGCTTCATTACTTTTAACAATGAAGAGGGAAAGACATTTAGTAATGAATAGAGGGAAAGTCTTTCAGGTGTTTACATTTTTATTCTAGGAGTTCTAGAACGATCAAGTTCCCCACCCCCGGTACATATTCACCTTCTTTCATAGTTCTTTATGTCTTAGTTGGGAGAAAGAAAAAAAACGTGTCTTTTTTTTTTTTTCAGGCATGTTTAACGCTTTCTATACAATCTACAAACAAACCCCACCTCCCATTTTTTTTTTCATACAAAAACTAATGCAAATTTCGAATGGGGTATAGCTGTGAAAAGAGCCCCAAAAAATAGGTAATACCCCCAGCAAAATGGATGGAGGAGAAAAGTTGCCAACAGGTGGCTACAGAAAGTTCAACTCTACACTTTAAAGCATTGTTTCTCAACCTTTTTTACTTTTGCGTAACCCTTAAAACAAATCCTGTCTCAAAGAACCCCTGAACAAAAAAAATTATATACCATAACTTTCTCATATTTTTTTCATCATAGTTCATGTGGTAAATATCATCATCATCATTGTTTAACGTCCACCTTTCATGCTGGCATGGGTTGACGGCTTGACTGAGGACTGGTAAGCCAGATGGCTGCACAAAGCTCCAATCTGATCTGGCAGAGTTTCTACAGCTGGATGCCCTTCCTAATACCAACCACTCTGAGAGTGTAGCGGGTGCTTTTTACATACCACCGGCATGGGGGCCAGTAAGGCGGTACTGGCAGCAGCCATGCTCAAATAGTGATTTTACGTGTCACCTACACAGGAGCCAGTCCAGTGGCACTGGCAACGACCTCGCTCAAATGTTGTCTTTCACTAATTTCATGTTATTACATAACTGACTTCACAATTTAGGTATTCATAACTTATTGGGATTTCCTAAAAATAAGATCCCGTGTAAGACAGTTCGGTATTCTCTGTATATGCACAAAAACCGTCTTAAGGGCTACATAATTTGTATTGTTGTTATTGGATAAGTGAAACAATTATGAGAACAGGGAACAAAGGGATAAGCTCCGCTTTCCCAAGAATTACCGGGTACGTCAGCTAGTGCTTGCATATGTCAGACAAAGTTTATTAAAGCATATGTTCTATGGCTTTAATACGACGACAGGAACAAGGTAATATTTCCCCACTGCCAGATATATTTTCGCAGAATATTGGAAATGAATGACACTGCTTGTGTGACAGTGACACTTATTTACAGCCATCAAACGATATCAAGACAAGGGCACTAACACACGCAATTCCATGACGGGGGTCAATGATATGAGAAGTTCACTGACCCCTGCACTAAACTGCATCTCAGGAAAATTTTATTTAAAAAATATGCAATTTTAAGAAAACGAGAGGGGGAGACAAACTTGAGATGAGGCACTCTTCTGTAGTTATGCCTACAAAAAATATGGCATTGTTATTGCTGGACTGTCTTTTGAACATATAAATACTTAACCAGGGATAACCTGAGGTTAAACAATAATTAAGAGAACTTGTGAGCATCGGAAACTGACGAGTAATTTGGTTGTCATTTAATCTCCGGTCAGCTCTTGATCAGTATTTTAGGGCAGCGTAAACATCCCGTCTTTTTGATATGTGCAGGCAACACCAGGTACATCTCCAGCGTAACATTATCTGAGATGGTAGAGTATGGAGAAAGAAATTTAGCTAGTTATATTTTGCAGGTTCAGTAACAAAGTAGAAGAACCTTCGTCGAGGTAATCATTCATTTTAATTATCCAGAAAGTGAAAGAACAAAATTGTCATTTGTCGGTGGCCGAAACTCAGAAATAAAATGAAACTAATTTTTCTTGTCTTTCTCTCTTTCTGAAACTGCAAGTCTCGAAAGCGGAACTTTTCAGGCAAGAAACACCTATGAGAATCATAGGAGAGGACATAATTATAATTAACACTGATGATCTAATTAACAGGAATTACTTCCTAGGGGATATTGTGATAGATACCGTTAAGTTTCATGCATCGTTAGGATTAATTAATATTTCAGCAGTGCGCTGTGATGAGCCAATGCATTTAGTGAATCGCCAGACATTTAGAAAAAGCTACTATATAGTCAAGCTTAATAAAAGTATTACACAAAAGTCGTTCAGGGTGGCATCGACAGAGATATTGGAATCGCTTTCAGGTCTTGAAGGGGTCATTTTGCCAGTAAGAAACGCACAGACAGGTTCTATTCCACTTCTTCACCATTAGTTAGCTAATCGATTGATTAATCGTTCTATCGTTCAATCAATCAGTTGCTCTGTCAGAATCTTTTCGGTACTATCCATGAACGACCTCATCAATGTCCAAAGTCTGCGTTGTCTCCAAATCAGCTCGATCCAAGCAATTGATTAATTAATAGGTTAACTCGTTGACTAATAATTGTATTCAAATTAAGGACAAAACCAACAATTTTGAAAATAAGGAGTCAGTCAATACAATTGACTGCAGTGCTTGGCTAGTACTTTATTTGGAAAGACTTCTGTCCACACCCCGCTCCCATTTTCTCCCAAATTTGTTTCTTTTTTTTTTTTGCTAAAAATCCCCGTTTTCGGATACGCAGATTCCGGAAAATTGCTAAAAATCGGGATTGTGAAA
>NC_068982.1:75913503-75919642 GCF_001194135.2 Octopus bimaculoides | reverse complement strand
ACCCTAGTGAAAATCGTGCGGGTGTTAATCTGAAAAAAAATTAAAATGAAGGAAATGGGGGCGGGCGGAAGTCTTGCCTTTTATTTTAATGATCCTGGAGGAATGAAAGGCAACGTTAACTTCAGCGGGATTTGAACTCGGAACAACCAAAAGAGCGCAATACCATATGTCAATTTTTCCGAAACTCTAATGATTCTACAGTGAGTGTGACCCTCCCATGACACTGGTTTCAACATGTTTTCAACAAAATAGTTCACTTTCATTTTATTGTTGTCGAAAATGAAAGATTGCTGGCATAAAATCCTTTTAAGTTTGATGAACAGTTCTTTAATTCCAAGTCGGCTCTAAACGACCAGATAAGATGGTCAAAACGCTTTTCAAACGAAACAGTGCTTTTATATTTATAGGTATTCCTATAAAATAAAGTTGGAAATTACCTAGGGCACCATTAAGTTTTAAGCATTTGAGAAATTGTGGGTGCGAATTTTTGTCCGATTATTAATTATTGTGTCCTTCCATCTTTTGTTTGTTTTTTTAAACAGGAAGGTGCGAGTCGAAGGAGATTTGGCTGCTACTTCTAGAACATTGAGACGACTACACACGGTCCCACGTTGATTCGATGGATAGTGGTGCACGTGTTCTTTACCTTCGCCGAAGCCCCATACCCTCAGGGGGAAAGAAAAGGTACAAAAGCGGGAGGGGTACAATGTAAAAGAAAACATGAAATTTTCGGTAAAAAATTATTTTCTGATTCGTAATTTCCGTGGTATCTATACAAGAACATTTAGGGGTGAGGAACCTTTCCTTTCCCATGAGGTATGGGACTTCAAAGGACAGTTATTCCAAAATTCCGTCCTAGACTTTTGACATGATGATTCGATGGTAGAAATAACAGTCAAATCGGAATTCTTTCTGAAGTTGATCGGGCCAAATTTCATTCTTGTTTTCAGACTTATAATTTAATCCTTCTTTCATTCGTTATAATAACATAAAAGTTTCCTTTCACAAGTCTCAAGTTACCATGATGGTTGACAAAAAAGAACAAAAAAAAAACATGTAAATGATCGATGCATGGATGCCAAGAAAATACGTCCTGCGAGTCACATATCATCCACAGAACAAGTAAAAGATACATTGGATCGAACAGATAGGATGGTCACGCCTGGAGACCAACTGATCATTAGAGGTCTGCTTAACCAGAATTAACCTGGAGCCAAACACAGAAGACGAACACGAGGTAATCTTTTAAATCTCCGGAATTACAAATTTTCTGCTGCCCACCTACGGACAGACTTTAGTTATTGGTTTCTCCGAGTGAAAATTCATTCAAAACATTTCATAATGGACGATATGACAACGCCTCAACTGTGAAATTTAATAAATTGTACTAAGTTGACTTAGTAATCGAAAACGTAAAAGAAAATTTGGTTGATTATTAACACTATTACAGCGAAAGTAAATACATCAATTCATTACTGTGTAAATGTTATATATTGAGTTTATGTAACTGAACGTATCAAAGATTGTGTATTTTATATATATATATATATATATATATATATATATATATATATATATATATATAGATATATATATATATATAAACGATTTATATAATTATAATTGGTTTCCTATATTCATTGATCGTAAAAATTGTGTAAATATATCGTATACAAAAATTAAGAAGAATACAAAAAGTCTTAATCATCTAGAGTTAAGAGAATTGACACGTACTGCGACGTCAAAGTGTTAATTTTTGTTGGGAAATTAATAAAATCTGAAAAGCAATAATTAATTTATATTTTAAAAAAAGTATATGCTCCCTTTAAAAAGTCAATTATTAGTATTTTAACGTACATCAAGTTTCTAACGAAAAAAGTGTTAAGAGTAACTGAGGAAACTTACGTAGACGGTGACAGCGAAAAAGTAACAATGCCCGCAATTTTGTTTTGTTTAAATATTTGAGCGCGAATTATGGGTAATATCTAAAATCCGGAATGAACATGATCGAAGTCTTTTCAGACAATCTTTGTACACTGACGCTAACTTAATCAACTAAATCACTCGTTTATTTTTATTTATTTATTTATTCTTATAAGATAAACTATATATGATATTTATAAAACAAATATTTATTGTGAAACGAAAAGAAAAATGGGTAATCGTTTTAATAAGAAAATTTATTGAGTTCATTCCGTGAAAGCAAACTTTTCTAAGCAAGTCCGTCAGGTTTTACATCACCTAAGGGCTCTCAGGGCTCACATCTCCTCAGAGTTTAAGAATTTATTTAATTATACGAACTTTATTAAATGTTGTAGATGGTGCAAAGTCATTACAAGTTTTCTCAAATTCCAGTACATTTCCTTCTTTGGAACTAATACAAATATGATCAGCTGAATAAAAAGTCAACTTGCAATGGTCTTGTAAAAATAGTTCCTCCTATTTACTTTTCAACTACGTTATTTATATAGCTTTTGATGCCCATTTTATAAAGATAGGCACGAAGCAAACAATTTGTTGGTTGGGGAGAGGATAGGTTGATACCAACGATTTTAGTGCCAAACTGGTACTGCATTTTCTCGACCCCGAAAATATGAAAGGCAGAGTTGACAACTGCGGAATTAGAACTTAGGAAAAGAAAAATAAGAGGCGGAACAAATACCGCCAGGCATTTTCGGCCAAGCCACCGCCCTTCATATATAATGTAACGTGCTGAAAACTAAGATGGTACTAGTTTTAGGAAAGGCGTTCAAATTCCGCTGAGGTCGACTTTGCCTTTCTTTTTTTCGGGGTCGATATAACCGACTAACCTCGTCACGCGAAACTGCTGGCCTTGCGTCATAATTTGAAACCATCATCATTATTATTATTATAAAATAAGTACCAGTCAAGTACTGAAGTTTCGATGTAATCGACTTGCCCCTCCCCTAAATTGCTGACATTGTGTCAAAATCTGAAGTTATTTTAATTATTTGGTACTTTTTGGTTATCTCACCGTCATTAAAAAATTGGGTTATCTCTTCACTAAAACGTTGAGTTTATGTGGCGACAAGAGATTGGATTAAAAGGGTTTAGATCAAAGGTTCTCAAACCTTATGGCTACATAGTACCCTCAGCGCCCCACCCCTATTTTTATGTATAAATAAATATCTTATATTTTACTAATTTTTATGTACTATGAATCATTTGATATTTAATATAATATTATATAATTTGTATACAATATTATAATAAATTCATAGCGTCCCCCAATCCATTGCCTTCCTCCCAACGCATCCTTTTTCTCTACCGCCTCCTTAGGCACCAGCGCCCACCAGGACTGTCTCAACTCCCACCGGAGGGCGGTAGTGCCCACTTTGAGAAACTATGGTTTAGATCCTTTTGATTCAATACTTCAACACATTGTTGACAATTTGGCCTCCTCAATAGGCATAGTATGATTTGTTATAAAAATGTTATTAGATTCAATAAGATGTTTAATCTTTTCAGTTTTCCTTTTTATTTTATTCTGTTTTCATGTTTATTAATTTTTTCCTTTGTTTTATTGAGGGTTAAACTATTTTTTTTTAGTTGGGGGAGATAACCAAAAGTGCCAATATTTTTCATAAAATGGGGGAGATAACCCAATTTTTTAATGGTGAGATAACCAAAAAGTACCAATTATTCTTATGCCTAAGGTGGCTAACTGACAGAATTGTTAGCAAGCCGGGCAAAAGGCTTAGCAGTATTTCATCTGTCTTTAAAACATTCTGAGTTCAAATTCCGCCCATGTCGACTTTGCTTTCCATCCTTTTGGGGACAATAAAATAAGTACCAGTTGTTCATTGGGGTCGATAAGATTAGTAACATTTAAGCACAAAGCTTGATTACACTGAGTAGCCCCTTTTCCCAAAATATCAGGTCATATGCATAGAGTAGAAATTATTATTATTATTATCATTATAAGTCAAACTGGCAGAAAAGTTAGCACACTGGATGAAATGCTTACCGGTATTTCGCCTGCTATTATGTTCTGAGTTCAAATTCCGCCGAGGTCGACTTTGCCTTTCATCCTTTCGGGATCAATAAATTAAGTATTAGTCAAGTACTGGGGTCGATGTCATCGACTTACCCACTCCCGAAAAATTTCAGGCCTTGTGCCTATAGTAGAAAAGATTATTATTATTATTAAGGCAGGGAGCTGGCAGAATTCTTAGCATGCCAAGCAAAATGCTTAGTGGCATTTCATCCGTCTTTACGTTCTGAGTACAAATTCCACTGAGGTCGACTTTGCCTTTCATCCTTTCGGTGTCAATAAATTAAGTACCAGTCAAGAACTGGGGTCGATATGATTGACTTACCCCCTACCCACAAATTTCAGGCCCTGTACCTATCATAGAAAGGATTATTATTATTATTATGCTTCTAAAAAACGGAGAGGCTTTTGGATCTTCAGATGTTTGAACATCAGATTCAGAATCTACAAACAATTTTATAAGCTAAGAATTGATAATGGGTGGAGGATTTACACCTGTTGTACTTTTTTTATGTAAAAATATTTCATTGTTATTTGAAGATAAATAGTAGATGGGTAAGTGGTTGGCCTGCTGAGTGCACATAAAATAGAGGGTTTGATTCCTCAAGCAAAGCACTTAATTTTATATCGTTCCAGTCTACTTTTATTCTGTAGAGTAATCCAAGGGTGAGTCTTGTATTTAACAGATGTTTACTACCACAGAAACCAAAATAAGCTCCAGACTAAATGGACCTTGAGACATTAGAGAAGGCTCATAATGTAGTGGTTTGGGATGTTGTGTTCACAATCTTGAGATTGGGGATTCAATTCTTGAAGCAGGTGGTGTGTTGTTTCTTTGAGCAAGATGGTTTACTTTATGTTGCTCCAGTCAGCTCACTTGAAAATGAGTATCAGCAACATGCGGGATTTAATCCAGTGATAAAGTAACAATGTTTCAGGTGGGAAGAGTATTGTACCATGCATCTGAAAAAAAATCAGATACACTCCATTTTCATGTACCTGTAGGCTTGAGGCAGACTTATCTTTACCTCAATGGGAATCTGGTCTTTAAAACACATGCACACAAATATATATGCATGTGTGTTTGTGTGCAGTGGCAGACTGGCCAGGTTGCCAGCTTGTTCGATGGCAAGTGGGCCCCTGCGCCATTAGAATCCATATACAGAGGCCCATGTTAGTAACTAAAGAGCCCATCCCTTCAAGTTTGAGAACTTTTTATTCACTCCTGGAAGAATGCATTAATTATTTAGGTGCATGGCTGTATTTGTAGACAGTTGAAAAGAATACTTTTAACAAAAGAAAAAATTAAATAATAGCATTGCAGTTGCAGGTGGGCCCCCTTAGCATCCTGGCAACCAATATTTTTAGACCCAGTCTGCCACTGTATGTGTGTGTGTGTGTATATATATATATTCTTAATTGTTTCACTCATTTGACTGCAGCAGCTATGCTGGAGCACCGGCTTTAGTCGAGCAAATTGACCCCAGGACTTATTCTTTGTAAACCTAGCACTTATTCCATCATTTGCCTTTGCTGAACTGCTAAGTTACAGGGATGTAAACACACCAGCAGCATTTGTCAAGCAACGTTGGGAGGACAAACACACACTCACATATATACATATATATATAAAATTAATCAAAGGATATATATATATATATAGTTTTAGGGAAAAGAACCAACTTTCAAGAACTCATCGATGAAAATCCACTATCACATATAGAAAAATTAATAATTAAAAGCACAATAAATGTGCTTTTAATTATTGAGCTATAAAGCTATAAAATTGAGCTATAAAGCTCAATTTAATTTTGAATTTTTATAAATTGATTTTAATTGAGTTTTTACCTGTAATTTTGGATTTTGTCCCTAATATTATTATATATATATATAATCTATATATATAAAAATGAGAATGTGTGTCTGTCTGTGTGAATCCCTAAAACTCGAGAACTACGCAACCAATGTCGTTCAAATTTTACAGATGCCTTACTTAGGGTTCCAGTTGTGTTTTAGTCAAAAAAAATTTTTAACTTCTTGCAGAGTTCGAGCCCACGGCAACATAATATCTCCTCTACTATTTAAGTATTACGTGTCAAAAGTGAAACAAAAACACTCATGTCA
>NC_068982.1:75896374-75911688 GCF_001194135.2 Octopus bimaculoides | reverse complement strand
GCGTAGTCTAGACGGCGTTTTTAGATTTCATTATTCTCTTTAACCCGGGCAACGCTGGGTATTTCTGCTAGTATAATATAAACAATATATATATATAGTATAAAGAATATAGATGTATGTAATATAAATGATATATATAATATAAATAATATATATATATATATATATATATATAGATATAAGGGTATTACTATAGAAGAATGCCTCACGCTAAAACTACCATAATAAACACATTTTTACCGAACGTGAGGAAATGCAACTCTCAAAAACTGGCTTCTCAAAAACAGACTTAACAATATATCGAACAATTTAACGATTATTACAACAATATGTAACTTTCGATCATCAGTATAGTATGGTCAAAGTATATAAAAATAAACAAAAGATTCAACATATCAAAATGAACACCCCGTGTACAAGCCATGTACAGGGACGCTGTCAGTAAGGTGAGGATTGGCAACGAGTACAGTGAAGAATTCCAGGTAGAGATAGGGGTCCACCAAGGTTCAGTCCGCAGCACCCTCCTATTTATCATAGTCCTCCAGGCAATAACACAGGAATTTATTTTAGCCTAACAAGCTTCCTGCAATGGTAGTGAATGTATTCACTATTTCATTAGGACATATGACCACAGGAATGTATCACTGACAAACCTCAAAAAGGATAAAATGCATTCAGTATTTCCCTGAGTCACTGCTAGGGTGATGTTCATCTCAACATTGTGTTTTTAACACAAATCTATGGAAAGACTTTCTTTCAGACAAAAACCACAACAGCATACTCATCACCAGTATATATACATTGAGTATGATACACAGATAACATTTATATGTATGTGTGTGTGTGTATATATATATATATATATATATATATATATATATACACACACACATCTATAAATGCATATATATATATATATATATATATATATATGCATGTATTGTTGTATAAAATAAGTTAATAATAAGTGTTTCAGACATGTGCTACACTAAGTGACATGTTTTCATACCGTAAATAATATTAATGAACAAAAAAATACCTCTTTCTACTTCAGCAGAAATTGTTGCAGTTGTATTCATTAATTGTTTTAATTTCCTAATTGTTCCTGAAGCAGGAAGATCTTTCAGATGAATGCTATTGTCTACATAGTTGTAGTCAGATGAATGCTATTGTGTACATAGTCGTGATTATCATTTATATGAATGAATAGAATGTTACTCATCATATGATGAGTAACTTTGGAACTATACTTTGGCCACCTTCAGTACTATGGCATACATACAATAATTATAACAAAGTTTTTATTAAATTTCTTGCTGCTTCTACAAAATGATGAAATAAATACTAATTTTCAAATGAAAAATATTTATTACCACAAAACAAAATTAAAAAGAGCTCTCACAGAACGAAAATCTCCACCAAGGCAACACCAACGTCCTCTCAATGATTAGCCGGAGATGATTTTTTAAATGAGAATATCTGAAATAAATTTGACTGCTCTCACAAATGTGAATCCTAAAAATGAACCTGACCGATCTCAAAAATTAAGTAAAAAAAACGAAAAATTATCCAGAATCCTTGTCCAGTACCAGATCAATCCCAGAATCTAATCAGTTTGTGCCAGTCACAAGGCCAAACATCTCTGAAAGTTTCATCTGAATCCATCCAGCAGTGTCATTATTTTTCTAAATTTTATCACAATCTACTCCATCAAAAACCTATCTCTGAAAAAGTTAATGAAAAAAATGTGTATATTTCAAAAAGTCATAAGAATCAAAATCGGTATTGAAGTGCCAACACTGGAATTTTGCCTCCCTCTCTTTCTCTCTAACATGCACACTTATCCTGCATCTCTGTAGCTCTCTTTTGTTCTCTCTCCACAATGGTTGGCACTCTGTCGGTTACAACGACAAGGGTTCCAGTTGATCCATTCAACGGAACAGCCTGCTCGTGAAATTAACGTGCAAGTGGCTGAGCACTCCACAGACACGTGTACCCTTAACGTAGTTCTCGGGGATATTCAGCGTGACACAGTGTGACAAGGCTGACCCTTTGAATTACAGACACAACAGAAGCAGGAAGTAAGAGTGAGAGAAAGTTGTGGTGGAAGAGTACAGCAGGGTTCGCTACCATCTCCTGCCAGAGCCTCGTGGAGCTTTAGGTGTTTTCACTCAATAAACACTCACAACACCTGGTCTGGGAATCAAAACCGCGATCCTATGACCGCCAGTCCACTGCCCTAACCACTGAGCCTCCACTCTCTCTCCACAATGTAAAGTGTAACTAGAGGAAATCAACCAACCAACCAACTTTATTGATAGAGATTATCAAATTTCAAATTTTAGGATTTTATTCACTCAATAATAGGTTTATTACAGTTGTACTCTTACTGAGTTCATTTGCCTTTGACAAACTCAATTGTCTTCCTTCATTAATAATTGTTTCTAATTTAATCCTTTGCGAAGGCAGCGAACTGGCAGAATTGTTAGCATGATGGGTAAGATGCTTAGCAGCATTTCATCCAACTTTACATTCTGAGTTCAAATTCCATCAGAGTCAACTTTGCATTTCATCCTTTTGCAGGTTGATAAAATAAGTAGCAGTTGAGCACTGAGGTCACTTGCCCTCTCCCCGAAATTGTTGACCTTCTGCCAAAATTGGAAACAAATTTAAAACTCTTTGGCATTTAAACTGGCCATATCCAGCCAAAATATCTTACTTGTTTGTTCAAACTGGCCAGATCTGGCTTTTCACACCTACCCGATAATGTCATTTTAAAAATATGCAATCACTGAAATCTCAAAGCTGAAAGATGCCACATTATTAACTGAAAACAATGTGAATAAATAAGCATCACAATTGACTGAGTAATCCAAATGCTAAAGCATTAAGCATAAGGCCAATGGCTTAGAGGGAAGGGGTCTGGGCAATACCATTGGTCCTAGTGCTTCATTAGTAATGGTAGTGACAGTGGTGATGATGATGCTGTTGTTGTTTCCGTCATTGTGATCATCATCATTGTCGTTTTCTTCTTCTTCTTCTTCCTCCTCCTCATCTCCCTTTTCCTTCTTCAGTCATAATAATTACCATTAACATCTTGGATGCTTTATAGCGATCTTACATCAACTCAATCTTTCATTAGTACTTTACCAGAAAGATAAATGATGAAGTTGAAAGGATTTGAACTCAGACTGTAAGAGACCACACTCGACAAAATACTATACACACTTTTTTTTTTTTGCTCAACATAGGAATAAAACATATAGGCACAGGCATAGCAGTGTGGTTTAGAGGCTTGCTTGTCAACCATGTGACACTAAGTTCAGTCCCACTGTGTGGAAGCCCATCATGTATGCATGTACAAGGTGTAGTCAAAAAGTATCCTACCTTGATTTTTTTTTTTTTTTTGCACAAAATAATTTTGTGTGAGCAAAACCCGCATGAGTATTAGTTGACCGCATCCTTCCTGAACATACACAAAAATTTCCATCTCTAGGTTGCGTCATTCACCTGCAGTGATGCATTGAATATAGATAGAAAGAGTGTACTGTGCGATTTTTTTTTTTAGTCAAGATGACAGAGCGCATTGAGCTGAATCAAATTCAGCCAAAGCCCCAGACTATCAAGAAGATTCAGGAGGCCTTTGGAGATGAGTCTTTGGGAAAAACACAAATAAAGGAGTGGTATAACCAGTTCAAAGATGACTGCACCTCAGAGGATAGTGATCCACGTTGTGACAGACCATTGATAAAATGATTGCAAAGGTTCAAGGAATAGTCTATGGAGACTGTTGTGTGACTATTGAGGAGGTTATTGCCAAAGATGGAATCAGCCATGGGTCAGTTCAATCAATTATAACAGAAGATTTGTGCATGAGGTGGATGTCAGCCAAATAAGTAGAAAAGTTGTTGTCTGACCACATAAAGGAAATATCCCAGAACATGCTGGAGTGTACTATCCAAGATTAAAACTTTATGAACACTACCATCACTAGCAATGAAACATGGGGGTATGGCTATGACCCTGAAACAAAATTGCAATCATCCTAATGGAAGCATTCATCCTCGCCAAGACCAAAGAAAGCAAGACAAGTGCCTAGCAATGTTAAACAGATGATGACCTGTTTTTTTTTTTTTACTTTAGAGGTATTGTGCACCATGAATATGCATGTTGTGATGAGAGTTACAGCGCCCCATTGCAAAAGATAGACTGGTCAAAGTAAAGTATAAATAGTAACGACCCGAGTGAGTTTGAGGCTTCAGAGTCAAGTGAAGTTTGTGTTAGTTCACAGAGAAATCAGAAGGTGTCAGTTGGTTAATTCACAAGGAATATTGATTGTTGGTTTGTAAAGAGATTTGTTTGGCTTGTAAAGAGATTTGTTTGGTTTGTAAAGAGATTTGGTGACAAGGTTTCCGTAGCTCACATAGGTTATTTAACAATTTGTTCATGATATAACTTGTTAAATAATGGAAGACTTATTAGCTTCCATAGTACAGTTGCAAAAGCAACAACAAGATCAGCAACAGGAGTTGCAGAAGCAATTATTACAGCAACAACTATTGGAGCTATATTCAAAGAAGTCCAAAAATGGAGTAAGTTCATTTTCGCTAGATGGCATTTCAAACTCGATTAATGAATTCAGTTATAACCCAGGAGGGTATAACTTTTGCATTATACAAAAGGTAAAAAAAGTATAAGGGGATTTTAAAGCAAGATTGCTAATCATGATTGACAAACAAAAAGTGAGAGTGTTATTGCGAAAATTAGCTCCGTTATAACATGAACATTACTGTAATTTCATATTGCCCCAAAAAAACCAATGAAATTTGCTTTAAAGAAACAATAGAATTACTATGTAACTCATTTGGTGATAAAACTTCTGTTTAACACTCAAATGTAATGTTGGAATATAACGAACAAAGAGAATGATGATTTTATCACATACGCAGGAACAATCAACAGGATGTGTGAAAGTTTTAAATTCAAAGAACATACACCCGAGATGTTCAAGTGTCTTATTTTCATACAAGACCTTACAGCAAGTGAAGATACAGAAATTTGGGCAAGAATTCTTTCTAAATTGGAACAGGCAAACCAAGATCTAACCTTACAATCTGTAGCAGAAGAATGCCAACGGATGGTAAACCTGAAACACGATGTAGGAAGAATTTAAGAAAAGGATTCCTCAAAAATACAGATATGCCGACCTGAAAAGTACAACCAAAAAGGAGTGCCACATCTTAATCCATGTTATGGATGTGGGGGCCTACATTTCAGAAAAGACTGTCCATTTAAAAATCAAAAATGTTACAATTGCAAAAGAATTGGTCACAAGAATTCACACTGCAGAACAAAATTACAAAAGGTAAATGTTAAAAATCCCAGAGTGCTCTCAGCAGAAACAAAAATCAACTCCCAAATGAGAAAATTCGTACATGTAAAAATAAATGGAATACATATCAAGCTTCAATTGGATACTAGAAGTGATATTTTAACAATAAATATGGACACATGGAAGAAAATAGGGAAACCTATGTTGAGAAAAACAGTAAAATTTGCTTGTAGCCTGACAGTTAACAAATTACATTTCATTGGCGAAATGTGAACTAATGTCACATTTCAAGGGAAAACATGCAAAGCAAAAATCTTCATCAGTAAGATGTAACTGATTTGTTTGGTACTGATTGGTTAGAATTATTCGATTTATGGGACCTCCCATAAATCTCTATTGTAAAAACATAAATGATTGTACCTCTAAAAATATTTTAATGTTTCCACAAGTACTCTCAGACAAACTAAGTCTATGCACAAAGACTGAAGCGTGTTTTGAATTAGATGATAACGTTACACCTGTGTTCAAGCCTAACAGGAAAGTGCTTTTTGCTACAATGAGTTGGACAGATTGGAAAAAAATGGAATCAGTGAAAAAGTGGATTACATGAAATAGGCAGCTCCGACTGTATGTATAAAAAAGGAAAATAACAAGATTAGGTTGTGTGCCGATTTTTCAACTGGTTTAAATGACTATTTAAAAATGAACCATTATCCACTACCAATCCCAGAAGATATTTTTATAACACTAAACAGAGGAAAATTATTTTCAAAACTCAATCTGTCTGACGCATATCTACAAATCAAAGTAGGTAAAAAAAATGCTTGAAGCTGTTAACGGTCAACATATACAGAGGTCTATACAAATACAACAGCCTAACTTTTGGACTGAAGGTAGCACCTGCCATATTTCAACAGGTGATGGATGCAATGTTGGCAGACTGTCAATTTGTTATTCCTTACCTTGATGATATGTTAATCAAAAGCGAATCATAGAATTAGCATATTGAACACGTGAAGTGTGTCTTTAAAAAAAATATGGATTATGGTTTCACACTCAGTGAAGAGAAGTGTGAATTCTTTTGCCTAAAATCAAATACCTACGTCAAATCATAGATCAGAATGGAAGACGTCCTGACCTGTCGAGGGCAGACGCAATCGAGAGTAGGCCTTCTCCAATGAACATACCAACATTGCAAGCTTTCCTTGACCTAGTAAATTACTATCAACAGTACATTCCAAATATGCATAAATTGCGAGCATCGTTAAACGATTTATTGAAAAAAGAAGTAAAAGGGAATTGGTCAGTAAAGTGCCAAAATGCACTTGAAGACATAAAGAAAATACTAATTTTTGACTTGTCACAAGCGCATTTCCATCCTAGAATGGACATTGTTGTAATGTCTGATGCTTCGGAGTATAGAATAGGAGCAGTCTTGCTACACAAATATAAAGATGGAAATATGAAGTCAGAAGTTCATGCTTCACATTTACTGATAGCAGTGGAAAAAAAAGTATAGTCAGATAAAGAAGGAGGTTCTATCAATTATTTTTGCGGTAAAAATATTTCACAAATTTCTACATGGTAGAAGTTTTTTGTTACAAACTGACCATCGACCATTACTATCAATTTTTGGATCAAAGAAGGGATTGCCTACCTGTACAGCGAACCAACTACAAAGCTGGGGTACTATATTGCTGAACTACAATTTGAAGGTGCAGTATATTCCATTGCAGAAAATTAGTCATTCAGAGTGCTTATCGAGGCTAATTCCCAAGAGCGTCATTGCAGTCAGAAAATGAAGTAAGAGGTATCGTGTGTCATATAATCCAGGAAATGCTGGTGACAGCACATGATATAAAAATGAAAGTTGTTGAGGATAGTTACATTACAAGAATGAAAGAAACATTGAAAAATAAGCATAATAAAAATACAAATAATTTTTCACTATGCGATGGTGCCATAATTTACACGCAGAGAGTAGTAATACCAAATGCACTGCAAAAATGAGTATTGCAATAATTCCCCTGTAGGCACCCAGGAATGTCCAGAATGAAAGTTTTAGTGAGGAGCTTTGTATATTGGCCAACAATGGACAGGGACATGAAGAAACTGGTGAAAGCATGTAGAGGTTGCGTGCTGGCAACCAAAGTACCACCAGTAAAATATCAATCGTGGCCAGAGACAGAGCCCATGGTCCAGGATACATATCGACTACGCTGGACCATTGAATGAAGCATACTATCTAATCATTGTGGATAACTATACAAAGTGGCCAGAGGTATGCAGATGTAATAAACCCGCAGCAAAGACAACAATAAAGTTCTTACTCAAGTTATTTGCTCGATATGGTATTCCAGACACGTTAGTTTCAGATAGTGGAACACAATTCACAGGATATGAATTAAGAAATTTCTGAAAAATATGTGTCATAAAGCACATCTTTATTCCACCCTACCACCCGAGGTTAAATGGGCAGGTGAAAAGATTTGTCAACACGTTCAAAAGAGCTCTAAGAAAAGCTAGGAATGAGCTAGATAATGACGAGGCACTAACAAAGTTTTGGAGAGTATATAGGATAATGCCAAATCCAAATACTAATTCAGGAAAGTCACCAGCAGAGCTTGTTTCAATCATTTGATTACAGCCAAGCTGGAGAACGACCTTAAGGGATTTTAGTTGAACAAATCAAACCCAGAACTGACTCTTTGTAAGCTAAGTACTTATTCTATTGGTCTTTTTTGTCAAACTACTAAGTTACAGGGACATAAACACACCAACATCAGTTGTCAAGCAATGGTGGGGCGACAAACACAGACACACAAATATATGCATATATATATATATATATATATATATATATATGACAGGCTTTTCTCAGTTTCCACATACCAAATCCATGTTCGGCCTGAGGCTACAGTAGAAGACACTTGCCTAAGGTGCCACGCAATGGGACTGAACTCGGAACCATGTGGTTGGGAAGCAAGCTTCTTACCACACAGCCATGCCTGCACCCATATGTTTTATTTCTCCTTGTCTCAGTCACTGGACTATGGCAATGCTGGAGCCCCACCATAGAGGTTTAGCTGAACAAACTGACTCCAGGATTTTCTCCTTTTTTGAAGTTTGGTACTTATTCTATCAGCCTCTTCTGCCAAACTGTTAAGTTAAGGGAACATAAGCAAATTGACATCAATTGTCAAGTGGTGGAAGACAAACTCAAAGACAAAGACAGTCACAGATAAATACATATATACATGTGTGTGTGTGTGTATGTGACTGATGGGCTTTTTTTCAGTTTCTGTCTCCCAAATCCACTTGCCAGGTTTTGGTTGGCTCAGGATTATAGTTAGACGCTTGCCTAAGTGGCCAGGAAGTGGGACTGAACCTGAAACCATGTGGTTGGGAAGTGAACTTCTTAGCAGACAGCCACATCTGTTGTAGAAACATTTTTAAGTTGCTGTCGATATTTATTAGACTCATGAAAAATGCTGCAAACTTTCTCCTAAAAAAATCGTGAATAGGCTAGTTCCATTGATTTCATTTATAACATCAGAAGAAATTAATTTTAATTGATAGCTCAAAAAAAACGGCCAAATTATAATGTCTGAAAATTGTTGAATGAATCAGCAACTCTAAAATTTTCATCTAAGTGTGGTACTCGCTCTGTTAAAATAAAATGCAATCAAGTATTTTTTACTTTAAATATTATGTATTCAACCATACACCATTTAACACTCATAACATATAAACATTTTTTTGGGATGTTGTTCCTTCTAATCATAGAAATGTTTCTTAACTTTATTGCTGATGATTCCCCTAATTCACATTTTAGAAAAATTACAAGCACAATTTTCCTTAGAATTAATGAGGTTTCAGAAATAATAATTATTAGCTGTACCCATGGAAATTCCATGGTTTTTCTGAAAATTGTATGAGGAAATTTATATTTTTCTGAAACATTTGATTCTTGAGATTAAAAATCCACATAGACAGTATTGAAGGGGTAATCAGTCAATCAATCAACTTATCTATCCATCTCGCTATCTGTCTCTCTATCTGTTTATCCATTTGTATGTCTATCTATCTAGATTTAGATTCAAAATTGAATATGGTACTTATGTTTAGGCACCAGAATATAGTATGGTATTATCCAAAAACCATTCTAAAAGCGAGGTGATCAAAAAATCAAAATAAGCAACACGGATTTTTAAAGATGATTGCAGTACGCACGTTTCATGCTACTCCATTTATTTAAGTAATGCGAGCATTATATTAAATGCAATATTGCCCCTTATACTATAACTACTAGATAAGAGACAATAAAATCAGAGACAGTTAGAATTCTGCCTAGAACTAATTACTAGCCTGACAGCCTTGGCTATGTCAAGATGGATTTTTATGTATTCTTCTTCCCACTTGGATTTTAAATGTTGCCACAATTATAATATGTCTATTCTACTGTAATTTTTCTACATTTTTGTGCAGCTGAAGATTGCTCTACATATTGCATTTAATGTAATGCTCGCATTACTTAAATAAATGGAGTAGCATGAAACGTGCATACTGCAATCATCTTTAAAATCCGTGTTGCTTATTTTAATTTTTTTTTATCTATCTATCTATCTATCACATTCTACTTACATTTCTGCTGATGTATGTGTCTGTCTACTCTAACAATATGGATAAACATGTAAACCAAATAACGAAAAAAAAATTTTTTTAATAATTGCAGTACCCCAGCATGGCTTCAGCCTTTGAGCTGCTACACATTAAAAAAGTAACTTTTATCTTTTTAAGTAACATCAACAGCTATTTGCTAAGGTTATTTCACTTTGATTAAAATATGTGTTGATATATCTAGCCATCTGTCTTTCTATCTTCTGTCCATCAATAAATCTATCTATCCATGTTGAGACATTGACAAATTGAAGATATAGAAATGGTTGAACATTAAAGCCTGTAAGTTCTTTTATTTTTATTGTCAATCACAATATTCTATTACAATGAGCCAGAAGACTGCACCAAGCTCTTGTGCCTACTTTAGCACAAATTCTATGATTGGATGCCCTTCCTAATGCCAACCACTTTACAACATGTGCTTGGTGTTTTTTGTTGTGGTGCCAGCACGAGTGTGGTTGCCATGCAGTTTATAAGACTATAAACTCTGAGAGAGATGGTTTTATGCTAAGAGATAAAGGGTCAAAGTATGAGAGAAAAGGCCAGAGCAGAACAGGTTTCCTACTGTAGAGGAGCTACATGGCTACTCAAATTTTAGAGGGAAGGATGTGGGAGTGGTTGGTTGGAACTAAAAAGGGATAAATGATGAGTTGTTCGAGTGAACTCTCAAGATACAAGGTGAGTAGAAGTGAGTGGAAACAGAAGAACCAGGAGTGTGAGTGAGTGGAAGTTGCAAGAAAAGAAAGTGAGAGATGGGAGATAGATGAAGGGGTGGTTATAATAAATGAAGAACACGTGTTGAGAGATGATAAATAGAGGAGGTGACAACTGTAGAGATTAGATAACATTAAGGGGTGGATGTAGTGAATAGTGGATAAGGGATGTATATTGTCATACTTCCATACTGGCATTGGTTTTATCTTTAATTGTTATGTCTGGAGGAAAGGGCAGAGCCCATGACACTAGCAGGCTCTCAAAGACTAATAAGATTAATGCTGTTAACACTTATTTTTATAATGATGCAGGTTAACAGCTGCAAGAAAGACATAAGCAGGGAAAAGATTCCAGAGGAATGATGCTCTGGAAAAGAAGGATTTACCATAGTTGTTAGTGCATAGAAAAGGGTTGAATGCCCCAAGAGGGACTAGAGGTTGAGAGATAAGTGAGTCAAGGGTACCTGTGTGATGGTGATATGGGACCAGCCTGCTGAGAAGCAGAGGGCATTATAGTAGCAATAGAAAAGACAGAGAGGAGACAGCATGCCTGTGAGCTCGAAACCAGAGCTTCTATGAGGGACAGTCAGCCAAGTGACCCTGCTCTGGATGCACGTGAGCGCACACACACATTACACCTGTAGATTAGAGAAATTAATGCATATGTACAGATGTGTGTGTTTGTACATGTATACATATTTACATATACACAGGTACGTATGTGTGTAGGAACAAGGTTGTACTTAGGAATCCGTGGTGTGATGGAGGAAAATGACAAGAAGCAAAAGGGAGAACGAAACACTGCGACCTTACCATGTCGACTGTGGCGGGGTAAACGATCGCTCCAGATCAAACCATGTCTTCTTCGTACGCCGTCTATGTTCGAACTGACCACACGTGCTCGCTGTCCACGCATCCACGTGTGGCCGACTTCCGCCAGCCCTTCCGGTCTGTCTTCACTTTGCTTCATTTGCGATCACTCTCCACCAGCAACACATAGCTCATCACAGCCCATAACACCACATGTAACACCACACGCCCCCGTGATCTACAGATCACTCAACCGGCTTTCCCACTCACTCCTCGCTCCCGAACTACCTTAATTGGTTTCATAATCAGCCAACCAGGGAGGAGTGCCGCTCCCTCTGTGGTCGCTGTGCGAACCCAGGACTGGGCTGAGTTCCTGGCGCGCTGCCATTGGCTTCCTCATCTTGCCCACTGCTGCTGGTTCCATCATCTTGCCCACTGCTGCTGGTTCCATCCTCTGAAGCATTGACAATCTTCCGCACATCCAAAACATGGCGTGGCATACCATCAACAGAGACGTTGTTCTTCGAATTGATGGAGGTTATTGTTCCTTTTCCCCATTGTGATGTACACCGTGTATTTGGGGGTTTTACCCAAACTTCTTCTCCGACCTGCACAAAGGTGTGCTCTTCCTCTCCCCCGAGTCGCATTGATGCAATACACGGATGCCTCCACTGTAAGAACAAAATAGAGTATAAAATATCTTTTATGAGTGAAAACGTTGTACACAAATGCGAAATTTAGTTTTTCACCTGAACAGAGTCTTAAAGGCAAAAATTAAAGTAAAAATCGTTGCTATATAGACGAATAGGAAAACAGGTGATGGATGTGAATGAAGGTTTGAGGTAAATTTTAAAGGTATTTAGCAGGAAAACATAAATGTTAAGGTAGAAGTACTCGTTTCTGTCAAGCTGTTGAGAACAGAGTATAGTCTGGATTACTTTGAAAATATTTAAGAAATAAAATAAAAAACGATGTCAAATTACATTTTGATGTCACAGTAAGGACTTAACACAAGTGAGGTACACGGTTGATACAGGGATTTGAAATTCAAATCTGCTGGGTAAACAAATATTTGATTAAATGTGGTAGCAGCGTTGTTGATGTGGCACGTTATTGTTGTATATCGTTAGAATAATGATGTTTGAGCGTGAAATTTGATGTGCTTTAATTAATTTTTCTTGGCCATTTAATTCAAGGAGACTATTATTTATTCGTCTGGTTGAACTTAATTATATCTTGTTGATATTTACTTTGTCTAGAGCCCTGAAGACCTGAGAGATTCATAGGAGAGTGTCATAACATAGTGTGGCATCGATATCATTGTTGTTGTCGTTGGTGTCATCATCATCATCATCATCATCATCACTACCATCTCATTTCCTACTTGCATCACCATCATTATTTAAGATCTGCCTTCTATGCTGGCACGGATTACACAGTTTGACAGGATCCGTTGAGTATAAGGACTGTGCCAAATTTCAGTGAGCATTTTTAGACCTCTCCAGGTTCAGTTGCAGCTGATTTCTTCCAGAAAGAGAGAGAGACACACACAGACATAGAAAAGGAGAAAGCGAAAGCGAAAAACTGACTCCAGAATAGAATTGGTACTCTATTTATCGACTTTGAAAGGATCAGCAGGAAAGTCAACACTAGAAGTATTTGAACTCAGAGCAGAGAGAACTAAAATACCTACCACAAGACGATCTATTGGATGCTCTGCCAACACAGCCAAATATTTGCATGTTGATGGTGGTGAGGATCAGGTGTATACTTGTATGTGTGAATGAATATAAGTTGCTATTACATCTAAGTAAATATTAAATTAAAATTATAAATAAGCAATAGTAGTTTCAAGGTGTGTGAGGGTGCATGGTAATGGTTAGGGTACTTGGCTCACAATCATAAGGTTGTGAGTTCAAATCCCGGTGGTGCATTGCGTCCTTGAGCAGGACACTTTATTTCATGTTGTTCCAGTCCACTCAGCTGGCAAAAATAAGTTGTACTTGTATTTCAAAGGGCCAGTCTTGTCACATTCTGTGTCATGCTGAATCTCCTTGAGAACTACATTAAGGGTACATGTATCTGTGGAGTGCTCAGCCACTTGCATGCTATTCCATTGATCAGATCAACTGAAACCTTCATTGTTGTAACCGACAGAGTGCCAATAATTAACAGAATTTGGTTTCTATGCAGACTTCTTTTTTCCCATCATGTGTGCACAAGTGAATTAATGTCATTTCCAACCTGAAATATCAAAAAAATAGAAGCCATCCCTATATTTCCAATATGGAAATGATACGACTAACTTTTCAAATAAATGTGTGCCTGCATGTAATATTTGAATGTGTATGTGTGTGTGTGTGTGATTGTTTTGTGCGTGTGTGTGTGTCGGTTATGTACACACATGCTCACATGCTAAACATACACATAATACTTATACAGGGGTTGGACAAAATAATGGAAACACCTAGCATCATAGCATCATAATTTTGAAATATTTATAAAGCCATCAAAAACTTGTTTATTTCTATGTTTTTTGATTTATTATTAGTGTTGCTTAATATGTTTTTCTAAAATTGCTGTTTCTTTTCAGATATCATCAGAAAAGGGTAATTAAAATTCATTAAAATGACAGATCTATTGAAATTTCAAAGAAGTCAAATTGTTAGTGCTCGTATGGTAAGCACAAGCGTAATGAAAACAGCCAAAATGTTTAGTGTATCAAGAAGTACTGTCTTGAAAATAATGATAGCCTTTGAGAAAGAGGGAAAAACCTCTTCATCGACGGAAAATTCCGGAAGAAAACCAAAACTCTCAGATAGGGACCGTTGGATTCTTACACAAATTCTTAGAAAGGATCACAAAAGTACAACTCCCAAAATTACTGCAGAGCTTAATGACCATCTCAAGAACCGACTTTCCACAAAAACTGTTCACTGGGAGCTGCACAAAGCCGGATTGCATAGAAGGGCTGCAATCAGAAAACCACTACTTTCAAAAACAAACATTGCAAAGCGTTTAGAATGGAGTAAAAACCTACAGAACAGAGCAGTGGAAGAATGTTATTTTCTCAGACAAGTCATCCTTTACCTTATTTCCAACCACCAGCTGAGTATAGTGTGGAGACAGCCAAAAGAAGCATTTGACCCAGACTACCTTCTTCTAACTGTTAAACATGGAGGAGGATCTGTGGGGCTACATCTTGGAAATCCACTGGCTGAATGGTTTAACCTCCATGGCAGAATTAATAGTCAAGACTATTCAAGCATTTTATCTGATCAAATTCATCCTATGGTTGCGGAACTGTTTCCAGAGAAAAACACAATCTTTCAGGATGATAATGCACCATTTCACGCAGCTAGATTTGTTACTGAATGGCATGGGAAACATTCTAGTAAAGTTGAACATCTTATCTGACTACCACAGTCCACAGATCTCAATATTATTGAACATTTATGGTGCATTTTAGAAAAACAAGTAAGGAGTCAATATATTTCACCATCGTCACTACAAGAACTGGAGACTGTTTCAGCTGAAAAATGGACAAAAATTCCTTTGGAAACAATTCAAACTTTGTACGAGTCCATACCTCATAGAATTCAAGGTGTAATTATTGCCAAAGGCGGTCCTACCACATATTAAAATTAATTTATTTGAAATTTTGAGGTGTTTCCATTATTTTGTTCAACCCCTGTATATAACCATATACAGATATACTTGATAGCATGCATTTCTTCATATGTATATGTATATATATATATATATATATATATATATAT
>NC_068982.1:75889344-75895873 GCF_001194135.2 Octopus bimaculoides | reverse complement strand
TATATATATATATATATATATATATATATATATATATGCACATGTTGAAGTATGTATGTCTCTCCCCCTCTCTCTCTTTCTTTCTCTCTCTGTCCCACTTCATACCTAAAGATAAAGTTTACTGTCTCAAAAGTTTTAATCTTATTCACAAAAACTTACCTCAGACGTTTAAACATTTTTATCTCTCATCTTCTTTGATAAGATGAAAATAAAATAAACTCCATCAAATTCAGACATGGACACAATGACACAAAACAAATGCACAATTTTTGCACATTTAAATAAATTTGTATAGCATGAATTCTAACATTCTAAGCAAAGCTCTTCTTCTGAGAGAGAAAATAAAGTAATTGCTGCATAATTTAACATTGCCACTGTCTCTACCAATCTTGGTCAGTATTAAGGAATTCTAATAGCAGCATATAACCACCACCACCACCGCCGCTGCTGCTGCCGCCACCGCCGTCGCCGCCACTATCACCACCACCACCACCACCACCATCAACATTATCATCATTATCATCATCAACATCAAATACCTTTGCTTGTATGACAATGATGCTCTTCTTTTACATCCCTTCATGTAACCTCTAGACAGTGGTACACACAAACACAATATTCACATACACATACACACACACACACACATTCTACACATATACAAAGCTATAAATAACAGCACGTAAATATTGTATGCACTTTGAGATATTCCAAAGACAGAATTAACTCACATTCTCTTGAAAGTTTATAAAGTTATTATGACATCAACAACATACAAACGCATATATATATATAATATAATATAAAAAATATATATATATGCATATATACATACATATATATACATACCTACATATATATGTATACATACATGCATATATGGGTACAGGACGTAAAAAAAAACGTGAACAAAATGAAAAACGAGACCGGCAACATAAAGAACAATCCCTTCATCTGTTGTCCCTTATGTGTGTATATATATATATATGTTTATATACATTCATACATATATGTATGTGTGTGTGTGTGCATGCGCACGCATATGTGTGTATAGATAGATAGATATAAAGAATACATATATATATGGCTTTTATTTTTTATCTTTTATCTTTCACTTGTTTCAGTCATTAGACTGTGGCCACCTTAGTACTTTTTTTTTTCAAGCCTGGTACTTAATCTATCAGTCTCTTTTTGCTGAAGTGCTAAGTTACAGGGACATAAACACACCAACACCAGTTGTCAAGCTGTGTGGGGGACAAATAGACACACACACACACACACATATATATAAGAACCCATTGTATATATATATACAATGGGCTTCTTTCAGTTTCCATCTACCAAATCCACTCACAAGGCTTTGATCTGCCCAAGGCTATAGTAGAAGACATTTGCCTAAGTTGCCACACAGTGGGACTGAACCAGAACTGTGTGGTTGGTAAGCAAACTTCTTACCACACCCACACATTTACAAAAGTTTTTTTTTCAGTTTCTCCTAACCAAATTTATCCACAAGGCTTTGGTCAACCTGAGACCATAGCAGAAGACACTTGCCTGAGATGCTGCACTTTGGGACTGAACCTGAAACAACCTAGTTAGGAATTGGGAAGCAAACATCCTAACCATACACAGGTATGCCAATATTTTACAAATTAATGAAAACTACTTCTTTTACAGTGCAGTTTACAGGATATAACAGACATATTTGTATTCTCACAAGATGAGTACAAAGGGATCTTCTCTAGACAAAACAATTTTGTAATTATTTTCAATTCCCAGAAGGAACTATTCCATTTCACTTCATTTCTAACACTGCTGCCCTTGAGGAAAGAGTAAATGCCTTAATTCCCATTCCTTTTTTAAGTATTGTGTTTCGGTAATAAATTTCTCACAGACAACTAAAGCAGATGAAAAAGAAAGAATAAGACACTAATAGTGATTATGTTTCAGGTAACACACACACACATGCATTCTTTTATTCTATTAGTCTATTATTTTTTAGTTGTTTCAGGCATTTGACTGCAGCTGTATTGAGGCACCACCTTGAAAGGTTTAGTTGATTCAATCAATCCCAGTGCTTTATTTTGTGTCTGGTGCTTATTCTATAAGTCTCTTTTCATTGAGGTGCTAAGTTACTGGGATGTATACAAACTAACACTGGTTGTTGAGTAGTGAAAACAAACACAAACTAAGGGTGCATCCACAGATACACACAGACACACACACACATATACATGCACTTGCATACATATATGCATACACATGTATGAATATTATGGATTTCAAACTTTGGCACAAGGCTGGTAATTTCAAGACAGGGGTTATGTTAATCACATTAATCCCAGTGCTCAACTGGTACTTATTTTATCGACCCCAAAAGGATGAAAAGCAAAGTAGACCTCAGCGGAATTTGAACTCAGAATGTACAGACAGATGAAATGCTGCTAAGCATTTTGCCAGCTCACCACCTTGTGTATAATATCTGTCTTCTGTACTGGCATGGATTGGATGGTCTGACAGGATTCCACAGGTGTCATGCTCCAATGCTTACATGGTAGACATTGGAACATTGGAGTATTCTATGACTGAATGCCTTTCCTAATGTCAATAACTTTACAGAGAATGCTGGTTGCTTTGCTTTTTTCATTAATGAGGCTGTCAAGTAACTTACAAGACAAAGGAAAAGTAGAAGAAGCCTCCTCCACTGAGAGGGTTTTAGGGAAAGGGGTTTATGCCAGATGTTGAGAGGTTGAAGTATGATCGAAGTACAGGTGTCTTGTTATAGCAAAGATACATGGCTACTACACAATGTATAGGCATGGGTGGGAACGAATACATATCTCTGGTTTAATATCCACTTTACCATGCTTGCATATAAAGGATAATGACAACCTTCAGTCATGAATGGTCATGGGATTGCACCTAGAAAATTACCCTCTGAAGCACAAGTACAGGCAAGGTTGTTTATGGAAGACCAGTAGCTGCTCGTGCATACCAGCCTCCCCTCTCCATACCACCGATGTTATCCAAGGGAAAGGCAAACTCCGATACAGCTTGGCACCACTGACATCACAACTCATTTCTGCAGATGAGTGAACTGGAGCAATGAGAAATAAAGTGTCTTGCTCAAGAACACAACACACAGCCTGGTTTAAATATTGAACTCACTACCCCATGACTGTGAGCCCAATCTTCTAACCACTGATCATGCACCTATCAGATAGACGTCTCACTAAGGGGCACAAGCACTTTTACATATCACATATACTTGCAGCAAGCTTTAGTTTCTACCTACTAAATTCACTCACAAGGCTTTGGTTGACCATGTGTATCTTTGTGCTAGTGTTTATTACCTATCACCACCATCACCACCACCACCACCACTTGACAACCTGTGTTGGTTGGTTTGCATCCCCATAACTTGGCAGTTTGGTAATAGAGGTGAATGAATAAATACCAGACTTAAAAAGGTAAAAAAATTGAAGTACTGGGGCTGATTTGTTCAACTAAAACACTTCAAGATGGTGCCCCAGCATGGCCACATTCCAATGACTAAAACAATAGAAAAATAGAAAAATTAATACTATATTTCTATTATGAAACATTTGCATATACTATCATGTTTTAATCTAATTATTATCATAAATAAATATTGGTTTCAAATTTTGGTGTAAGGTTAGTAGTTTCTAGGGGAAGGACTAAGTCAGTTACATTGACCCCAGAGCTCAACTGGTACTTATTTTATTGACCCTGAAAGGAGACAGGCAAAGTCAACCTTGGTGGAATTTGAATTCAGACTGTAAAAGCAGAAGAAAGCATTTTGTCCAGCATGCTAAATAATATTAAAATAAAGTGAATATTTTAAAGCAAATTTATGAATAACAATAACAGAACATTTATTGATGGGAAGACTTAGTACTAAAATTAGAGTAAATTTGTTTTGATTGGGACTTTGGAGTTTCATCTGAGGATTTATTCAACTAGTCTCTTTGAATGAGCTATCTGGCAAAATAAATTTTATAATTTATGATTAACTCTTTTGGAGGCAACAAACTAGTAGAATCATTAGCATGTAGGACAAAATGCTTAGCAGCATTTCATCCATTTTTATGTTCTGAGTTCAAATTCTGCAAAGGCAAAATTTTGAATGAAATAAATACCAGTTGAGCACTGGGTCAATGCAATCAACTTACTCTTCCCCAAAAATTGCATTCCTTGTACATAGAGGAGATAGGATTATTAACTCTTTTGTTACTATATTTCTGTTCAAAATACACTGCCTTTGTTTCAGGTAATTTTGAGAATAACCTACTTGTTATCTTCTACCTGTTTCAGTCATTGGACTGCAGCCATGCTAGGACACTGCCTTAAAGAGTTTTAGTCAAACAAATTGACTCCTGTACTTATTCCTTTAAGTCTGGCAGTTATTCTATTGGTCTCTTTTGCTAAACCACTAAGTTATAGGGATGTGAACAACCCAACAACAGTTAACAAATGGTAGGGAAGGAAACACTCACACACACACACACACACGTATATATACAATGGGCTTCCACACAGTTTCCATCTACTAAAGTTACTCATAAGACATTGGTCAGCTTGAGGCTATAGTAGGAAACATTTGTTCAAGGTGTCACACAGTGGGACTGAACTCAAAACCATGCAATCGCAAAGCAAGCTTCTTAACCACACAGCCAAGCCAGAGATTTTAGTAAAATAACTTGGCTAATATTAATCAGGTTTTTGAGACATAAATTAACATGAAATTTTGATGGCAGAAGATTTTAATTCAGATCACTTTAAAACAGGACTTTTGTATCATAAAATTAAGGATAGTCTCAAGCACGTTGATATCAAAAGAACTATCATTTTTAGAAAATGGCTATAAATATCAACTTCAATGAAAGCTGTTAAATTTTACATCAAAGATAAACTCTCAGCACTGTGCATTATCTTCTGTTTTATCTACTCACAATACTTTTTCAACTCCTATGTGTCTTGTCGTCACAAACTCTGTAGTTCTCTCCCTTGCATGTATCACTAAATTTTCATTTCCAGTCAATGAGAAAAAAAAAAAACGAAATCAATTCAAATATTCATTTAAAACTGGGGTACTCTAGTTTGGAGTTACAACTCCTTTTGAATTTTTGCCTGTACAAAGTATTTTCAGAAGTTTGTCCTAAACATCCATGCTTGTTTTCAGACTTTTAGTTAACACTTGTTTTATACATGCTGAGTAATATAAAACTTGCCTTTCATAAGTCTTAAGTTATTCTAGTGGTTGAAAAAAAAACAAAAAAAACCTGGAATGTGTATCATAGATGATGCATGGACTCCAGGAAAATATGTCCTGCGTATCCAATGCGATGCACAGGACAGGCAAAGGACTACGGTTGTTTATGATTTATTATCAACCACACAGAACATCACTCATTTAATTAATCCTTTCTACTATAGGCACAAGGCCAGCAGTTTCAGAGGAGGGGATAAGTCGTATTGACGGGTGAAATGTGCTGCTAAGCATTTTGCCCGGCATTCTTTTATTCTTTTCTTCTTTCACTTGTTTCAGTCATTTGACTGCAGCCATGCTGGAGCACCGCTTTCAGTCGGACAGATCAACCCCAGGACTTATTCTTTGTAAGCCTAGTACTTATTCTGTCAGTCTCTTTTGCCAAACCACTAAGTTACAGGGATGTAAACACACCAACATTGGTTGTCAAGCAATGAAGGGGGGACAAGCACAGATACACACACAAATATATACATGCATATATGTATATATATATATATATATATATATATATATATATATACGACGAGCTTCTTTCAGTTTTCATCTACCAAATCCACTCACAAGGCTTTGGTCAGCCTGAGGCTGTAGCAAAAGACACTTGCCCAAGGTGTCACACAGTGTGACCGAACCCACAACTATGTGGTTGGGAAGCGAGCTTCTTACCACACAGCCACTCTTGCTAGCAATTTAATTAATGTACATTTAATTATTGATGAAACAAAATATCATCAGCCATTAATTATGAGATACAAGGATCCAGGCATGGATGTGTGGTTAGGAAGGTCACTTTGCAATCATGGGGTCTTAGGTTCAGTTCCATTTCACAGCACCTTGGGCAAGTGTCTTCTATTATTACTTTGGGCTGCCCAATGGCTTGTGATTAAATTGATAGAGAAAAATCATATGGAAACATGTGTAAGTATGTATGTATGCATGCATTCTTTTATTTGTTTCAGTTATTTGACTATGGCCATGCTGGGGCACTGCTTTGAAGGGTTTTTGTCAAAGTTGACCCCAGGACTTATTCTTTGTAAGCCTAGTACTTATTCCATCAGTCTCTTTTGTTGAGCCACTAAGTTATGGGGACATAAACACACCAGCATTAATTTTCAAGTGACGGCAGGAGACAAACACAGCCACACACACACATAAATATATACATACACACACACACACACACATACACACACACACACGTATATATATATATATATATATATATATATATATATATAT
>NC_068982.1:75888497-75889334 GCF_001194135.2 Octopus bimaculoides | reverse complement strand
ACACACACACACACACACACACACACACACACACACACACACACACACACACATATACATATATGTCCCTTTCCTTCCCTTTCTCGTCCCCACCCCTAATTCTTCAATCCCTTTGCCCCCTACCTCTCTCCTCTCCTTCCACATGACCATGCATGTATGGGTACAGGACATCACCAACAGTGAAGATGAACTTACTTGGAAATGGATATATCGCATTCAATTACAGTTTTCTTCCTCCATCCTTCTCTAATTCCCTTTTTCTCCCCCTCCCTCCTTCACCGTTTTCTATCTGTCATTCTCTCGCCTCTTCTTTCTCTCTCTTTCTCTCTCTCTCGTTGCTTACATGTGACCATTGTCCATCTTTCTTTTCCCCATGTGACCATCTTTCCTTTCCTGCATGGACATTTAAATGAGTGGACGTGTTTTTCTCTTTCTCTTCTATCTTTTCAAAAAAATTGTTTCTCCTTGCATTCATTATTTTCCTCTCCATGTTTGTTTTCATTTGATTTCCTTCTATGTCTCCACTGTCATTTTTGTGTTCCCAACTTTGACGTTTTATAAATCCCAAATCTTATTTTAGAATTTATGGGAGCAACTGTCTTTGAAGACTCATATTGTCATTGAATGTTCGAAATAAGGAGTGGATTGACAGCTAACAACTGATAAAGAGTCCTTTCTCTACGTTAACTTGTCCTGCTTTCCAGTTTTTCTCATTGTTTATGTTCATTTTTCCCTCGTTTGTTTACGTATTTCATGTTATTTGCACCATTGGTGACATCTTGTACCCATATATGCATGTATATATATATATATATATATATATATATATATATATAT
>NC_068982.1:75878098-75888393 GCF_001194135.2 Octopus bimaculoides | reverse complement strand
ATATATTATACATTATTTATTTATTATATATACACACACACACGCACACACACACACACACACACACACACACACACACACACACACATATGGCTTTGTGATAAGAAGTTTGTTTCCCAACCACTGAGTTCTATGTTCAGTCCTATTACATGGCACCTTAGGGAAGTGTCTTCTGCTATAGCCCTGGGCCAATCAAAGCCTTGTGAATGGATTTAATAGAGAGAAACTAAAAAAGCTTGTTGTATGTATGTATGTATGTATGTATGTATGTGTGTGTGCATGTGTGTGTGCATGTGTGTGTATGTGTGTGTGCATGTGTGTGTGCATGTGTGTGTATGTGTGTGTTTGTGTCCGCTTGTCCTAACATCATGCGATAGTTGTAAATGATTGTCACTGTCGTACAAGCAGTTTTGTTTATTTCCAATATTGTGTGTAAACATGTCTAGTCATAGAGAAATATAAGCTTGCCTGGAAACAGGTGAGGGTTGATGACAGTGAGGGCATCTGACTATAGAAAAACAACCTCAGATAAACTCCATTCAAATCATGCAAGCATGGAAAAGTGTTAAAATGATGATGATGATGATGATGTTTGTGTGTGTGTGTGTGTGTGTACACACATAAAAAGATAGATAGATAGATAGATAGATAGATAAATAGATATACATGTATAAATATGTATGTATGTTTCTGTGTGTGTGTATATGTATGTATGTATGTATGTATGCATGCATGTATGTATGTATGTATGTACATATGTATGTGTGTGTATGTATGTATGACTGTGCATGTGTATGTATACATGAAAGTTATTTCCATTTCTTGCATGACTGGAGATTGTATGATTGAAAAACTTGCCTTGTGTTTACATTCTCAGAAAATATTACATTCAATAACCCTAAACTCTCAAAGAAATGCCATAAATAATCCCTTATTTGTAAAGCAGATAAAGGCTGGCTACAAGAAGAGTTTCAAACCTTAACAATACTGCCCTAAATAAGTATTCATCCAGCAAAGAAAATGGCCATAAAGCATACGAATGAAGGGGACTGGTGGATAAATTAGGAATAAGTTCATATGTTTGGTATCCATACATGCAGACTTTATGGTTTAACATTGAGTACTCTCTCTTTGTCTCTTTCTTTCTCTCTGTCTGTCTCCCCCTCTCTCCCTCTCACTCTTTTCACCTTTTCCACAGATTTTGTATTTGTCCTCTGACTGAACTTTATCAATCTTTGTCTTTGCCAAGTTCAATTTAATGGCTTGTTCTTGAATGGCAATAATTAGTGCTTTGGTTTCTTACTTCAGGTTTCCACTCAACAGACACATTCAACATTCTTTACTTCCTATTTCCTTGGCTTGTTGCATGAATTGACCATATAATTCTTTCTCTTTCTGTTTGCTGGAAAAACTTTCTGTGTAGGACTTTCTCTTTCCAGTTGATGATATTTTCTCTACTCATCCTCATTTTTTACTCCTGGAGAGTCTCACCATTGTCACTGATTACCTTCTTACTCAGTGTGGTCTGCAACAGAAAGGCATGCAAGAATTTGGTCTTTTGTAACACTATTCTTTATTCTAACTAATCCTCGTCCACCTTCCTTTCTATGTAGGTAAAATCTTGCTACATTACTTCTTGTATGAAGCATCCATGCATGGCCATTATCTTCCTAGTTTTTCTGTCCATGCTGACCAGGTCTTCCTTTGTTCATTCTGTGACTCCTGTGTAGTAGCATACCATGCTTACAGACAAAGTGCTGATATCACTGATCAGGTTTCCTCCATTCAGCTTGGGTCTACATAGTTTTTTCACTCTTCTGGTATATTCAGAAATCTTTTCCTTTAACTTGGTGTTCATTATCTGGCTTAATTGTAAAACACCTAGATACTTGTAACCCTCTCCATTCACTTCTCTCATGCACTCATCAGCTGGAAGTTCTACTCCACTACTGTCTACTTTTCACCCTCTCCTCCATTTGAGAACACTGCATTTATCTAGACTAAATGCCATCTGGATGTCATGTGAGAAAATTTGTATGGCTTGAGTAAGGGAGTCTAGTTGACCTCAACTAGTTCCATAAAGGTTCAAATTGTTCATAAACAGCAGATAGTTCATTGGTATTATGTTCTGCAATTTGTAACCAGCTTCCATCTTCCTCAAAACCATGGAGAGTGGTAAGATACTAACAATAAACAACAAGAGTAACACGAGGTCTCCTTGAAAGATTGCCCTCTTGATGTTTACTTGTCCAATTTCCCTTCCACTTGCTGTCAAAACTGTCTTTCAGTTCCTCATACTGTTTTTGAATAAATATATCATATTTTTAACAGCCCTGACTATCTTCAGGTATTTTAGAGTTCACAAGTGAGAAACTATATCATATGCCTTCTTATAGTCAATCCAAGCCATTGATAAGCTTGTCAACCTTTTCCAACAGTTCTTCAAAATTACCTGATTTATAAACAACTGATCCTTTGTTCTTCGTGATCCCTTCCAGTAGCTTTTCTGTTCATCTGCTAGCATTCATTTCTGTTTTCATCATCATCATCATTAAGGAGGCAAGCTAGCAGAATCATTAGCACACTGGGTGAAATGCTCAGAAATATTTCATCTGTCATTACGCTGAGTTCAAATTCCGCTGAGGTCGACTTTGTCTTTCATCCATCCAGGGTCAATAAATTAAGTACCAGTTATGCACTGGGGATCAATGTAATCGACTAGTCCTCACCCCAAAAATTTCAGGCCTTGTGCCTGTAGTAGAAAGGATTATTATTATTATTATTATTATTATTATTATTATTATTATTATTATTATTATATGTTTGGCTTTTGCTTTGTATTTGTTCAAGTGGACTCTGAGTCTCACCCAGAGACCTCAAGAGACAACAAGTTAGAGGTTCAAGTTGGTGTTATGACTAGGGTGCCATATATTTGGTTTTGCACAGAGTATTGTTCAAGAGAATGTCTGTCAAAACATAAGTAAATTAGAAGTTTGTTTTGAAAGTAATTTGATTATGAGATGATAGTTTGATGTTAAGATGACAGTAAAAAGTGTTTGCTGTTATGTACATTTAAAAGTATTTTGACACTGTTTACAGATTGAAATATTTTGGGGATTACATAGACAATATTTGTTCCCATGAGCACTATTTTTAAAATTTCTTCTATTTTTGGATTTCCTAGTATCTGTGCTAGGTAGCAATCAGCCCCTTTTGCTATCATTCCTTGGAAACCTATAACAACAAGTATTGTTTTAGTCTTCAAGTTCCACATTTCACCAATATTTATTCCAAGACCTTTATTATACTTGCTCAGTTTTAGGTGTGTCTTGAAAGATACATTTATGTCAGTTGGGACAGTCATATCAATGAGGAGGCATGACTTTATCTGAAATCCTTCAATATAATGTCTGGCCTATTTGCATCTATCTTTCTATCAGTTTGAATGGTGAAGTTCCAAAGGAGTGAGATGTGATCCTTTTCAAGCACTTGCAATGGTTTGTGTTCCCACCAGTTTTTATCATGGGGCAGGTCCAAGTCTTTGCAAATTATCCAGTGAATATACTGCTCTATCTTGCCTGCTGAGATACTGACTGTACATGGAGACGACATGATTGGTGGTTTCATTTTGTTGTTTACATACACAACATACTGGGCTATTGCTGTTCTTTAAGATGTTGGCCTGGTAGTTTCTTGTAGGTAGGCATTGATTTTGGGCTGCTATGATAAATCTATCTGCCTCTGATTTTAAGCCAGAAGACACTAACCATTGATGGGTAAGGGCTTTGTCAACATTTGCATTATTAGCTCTCTTTGGGTATTTGCAATTGAAAGGTTTTTCTTGCCATTTATCAGTAAGAATATCCAAAGAAGCAGTTTTAGCATGAGTTTTCATATGCTTAGCTTTTTCTGTACTTGTTTCCAGTACATCTAATTCTGGGAATTGTTGTATTTAGAATTCACTTAGACATTTCTTAGTTGTTTTGTTACTAAGTATGATGTTTTCTTGTTTTCATGCTTTAAGACAAGTTTTAACATCTAGTCATCAGTTTTTCAAGTAGGTGTTTAGGTTAATTGTGGCAATCTTCATTGTTAATTCCAGTTGTAAAAGTCCATGGCCACCTTCCTTTCTTGGCAGGTAAAGTCGTGCCTTAGAGTGGTGCATCACTTCAATCCTGTTTCTTGTGTTCAGCTCTGTCTTGAGTATTGCCCTTACCCTGCGATAACTCTCTTTTCTGATCTTTACTTTTCTTTTCTGTCTTTCTTTCTTTATTTCTCTCTTTCTTCTTCTTCTTCTTCTTCTTCTTCTTCTTCTTCTTCTTCTTCTTCTTCTTCTTCTTCTTCACAGGTTTTGTTGGAGCTCCTGGAATCTTGCATGCATAGCGGGCTTACTACCTGCAGCCTATGGTACCATGTTATTTGTTCAACTATCTAACACTTTCCTGATTATTCTGACCGTGCCAAGGAGGCAAACCTTTTGTAACAGTTCTACTGGGCACTCTATTCCAGTTTCCTTTATATTCCACTTGATGCCTTCTGATACTGTTCCCAAGGACCCAACAATAATTGGCACTATCATCACCTTCTTCATTTTCCATTGCAGGGCTATTTCATACTTAAGAGGATTGTTATTATTGTTGTTGTTGTTATTATTATTATTATTATTATTATTATTATTATTATTATTATTATTATTATTAAGAAGACATTTCAAAGTAGCATTATGAAGTCTATTTACTTCAGATCTAAACAAGAAAGTACTTCCATTTACAGCAGCAGCAACAGAAGAAGAAAATGTGACACTTAACTATAACAGCAACAACAGTAACAGCAGCAGCAGCAGTAGCTATACCATTGACCACAAGGGAAATGACTTAGCACTTTGCAGAATGGTGCTCTAAATATCACCAATGTTGATTGAAATTTTCAAATCCAATCATCTCTTGAGAAATGCCAACTAGTAGTTTGAAATTCTACCAAAGAACACAGAAATGTATAAAAATATATAAGTGTACATGTGTGTGTGTGTGAAAGAGAGAGTGATTCCAAAAAAGCAATTTTTTTAAAGCTAAAAATTGATTGAAATTAAAAGAAAACCAAATCAGAAATATTCTTTTCTTTTTTCATTTTAACAAATGACAGGTATATTCTATGAAATAAGTGAGGAATATTAAATTAAGTCTGGTGAGAACTCGAGCAAAAGTTTTGAAACATCATCTAGTAAGTACTAATGACAGCCAATATATACACACATATACACACACACACACACCATTGTAAATAGTTGATGAGAATGTTGAGAATTTAATTGAAAATTTCTGTAATTCTCTGACATCATTCACTTCTGTGGTGTGATGACAATATCATAAAAAGAGGCTGTACCAAATATTACACATAGTAAGGTAAACTTAAATGTTGCTATGTTAAAATAAATGCCATATGATTGATTAAATAATAGTGCAGAACACGTGGGAAAAAAACAGAATATATATTATATGATGTATAAGTATGTTTTAGTAGTTTTAGAAAGTTTATTCTGTAATGTAAAAAAAAAGTGATATAGTTAGCAATCTACTTATAATGATGGCTGTGCTATAGACTTTCAGCTTTAACAAATAAATATGTGTGCCTGTGTGTCATTGTTATTGTCATCATTATCATCATCTTCCTCATCATCATCATCATCATCATCATCATCATCATCATCATCATCATCACCATTACCATCACCATCATCATCATCATCATCATCACCATCATAATCATCATCATTCATCATCCATTTTCCATGCTGGCATTTGTAAGATGGTTTGGCTGAAGCTGGTAAGCTAGAGAGCTGCACAAAGCTCTAGTGCATGACAACCTCACTGGTGCTGGTGCCATGAAGAAAAGCACCCAGTACACCCTGTAAACTGGTTGGTGTTAGGAAGGACATCCAGGTGTAGAAACCATGTCAAAGCAGACAATGGAGAACAATGCACACCTTGGGCCCTTCAGAACATGTCAAACCAGCCAACACATGCCAGCATAGAACATAGCTATTTGATGATGATGATGATGATGACAACGACGACGACGACAACAACAACAACAACAGTGACAACGACAATGACGATGGTGGTGGTGGTGGGGGTGATGATGAATCATTCTCTGTAACCATGAATGAGATGCTTTTGAAAATTTTTATATTGATGTAGCAATTGTTTTTACAACTGGGTACTCTTCTTACAGCTGAAACCTCAACTGTGAAATGGGAACAGAACTCAATTTGTCAATCAGATAGATTGAAGCAAAGAAAGATTTTTTTTGTGCTTTACCCAAAGACACAATACAATGCCTATTGTAGCAAGGTGTGAATTTATGACCATACTTTAATTAATTTGGAAATTGAACCTCATGGCCACATTCTCTCTGTATTTCAAATTCATTTCACCTCTATTGTGATTCATATGGAAAATATCTTTGGCGCCAACACATAAAGAATGGCAAATGCAGGCAGTAACATATGAAAAATTAACATTTACAAGAGCAAAGCATTGCCTTCCATAGAAAACAACAATAGATATTTACCAAATCACAGAAACTATGTATAAAAAATGGTTAAGTAGATGCACTCACTGCCGTGTTGAGATTTTATTACTCTCTGGTTTTATTCTTTACTGACACTGTGAATAACAAATTATTGATTTATTGATTGATTTATAACCTAAGGGATTATCCCTAAATCACATGACTTCAGTTTCTACAGGGTTACAGTTTTCACTCATTGCATTTCACTCTTCAAACAACATTGAACTTCAGATACTGCTTACCTGTTCCTCATATATATTACCTGACATATGGAGAAGAGAACACATTTGTCATTAATATAATCAATAGCTTGTGGTATTTTGCTTGCAGCCCTTTACATCCTGAATTCAAATGTTATTGAGATCAACTTTGCATTTTACCCTTCTGGGGAAGGGGGTCAATAAAATAAAGTATTGATCAAGCACTCATCATTACCATCATCATCATCATTATTATTTAACATCCATTTTCCATACTGACATGGACTGGACAGTTTGACAGAATACAAAAAGCTGGAATACTGTGTCAAACACTAATGTCTACTTTGTCATGGTTTCACTGGCTGAGTGCTCTTCCTAACACCAGCCACTTTACAAAATGTACTGGGTTCTTTTATCATGGGACTGGTATGAGTGAGGTCACTGAGTAACTCCCATGACAAGTCTCCTTGATTGAGTGGTGTTGTAGTAGAGAAGGAGGAGCTTTGTGCTGGGTGATGAGAGGTGATAGAGGGACATGAACAGGTGTCTTGCTGTAGAAGAGATATGTGGCTACCCTGTAACATATAAGGGTGGTTGGGAGTAGCTGGAAAATACATAAAGATGTGCTGACAAAATATCAGAGTGTATCATGAAGAACACACCAATAAAACAGAGTATCAGTCACACACTGTGGTTCATATAATTTACTACATCCCTAACATCCTCAGATTTTGGGCCTTTGTTAGAAATATTTATTATCAGTAATGTATATTTATGTTCAAATAAACAGTTGATATTATTTTAAGGCAGCAAGCTAGCAGAATTGTTAGCATGCCAGGCAAAATGCTTTGTGGCATTTTGTCCATCTTTACATTCTGAGTTCATATACCGCCAAGGTCAACTTTACCTTTCAGTCTTTCGGGGTCAGTAAAATAAGTACCATTCGAAGACTGAGGTTGATATAATCAACTAACCCCTCCCCCAAAATTGCTGGCCTTGTGCCAAAAATTGAAACCAATATTATTTTAAGGCAGTGGGCTGGCAGAATTGTTAGCATTCCAGGCAAAATACTTTGTGGCAATTTCATCCATCTCTGCATTCTAAATTCAGATTTCACTGAGTTCAATTTTGCTTTTCATCCTTTCAGGGTCAATAAAATAAGTACCAGTTGCGGACTGGGGTCAATGTAATTGGTTTACCCACTCACTCAAACTTGTTGACCTTGTGTCAAAATTTGAAACCATTATTTTATCTAATACAAGTCTATAATAGAAGATACATACCCAGGGTGTTACCCAGTAGAGTTGAACTCAAAACCATTAGGTTTGAAAGAAATCTTCTTAATTACACAGCCATGTCTGTGCCTCTAAATGACATTATATTTTCGTTGTTGTTGTTGTTGTTTCAACTCCAGGGCATACCTATAATGAAAGTTGTCCCATTTGGAAATATCCTATCTTTCCATGTAATATAATGTATCCAAAATTTATTTATATCCAATGTATTTTTCCTTTTTTAACATGGTATGGTATAATTTGAGGGTATTTGACTGCTATTTCTAACTTCCAACAGGTTTGAATGACTGTATAAAGTCATGGCTCTCATCTGAGGTCCATATGACCCTTTGGCGTCTATATGACCCTTCAGGATCCATATAAGATTTTTGGGACATCCATGTAAACAAAATAGTAAATTGGGGACCTACGGTAGTTTATTAAGTATCTATGTAAACATTTTGTTTCGGATGTATTATTGCAACAAACAGCAAGATTTCTTTCTCTAATATTTTACATAGTTTGACCCTACACAAGTTAATGTGTAATAAACAAAATAGGAATTTTGAAAGAAGTATCTATAAAAGTAGTCTTTAAACATTGAATGGCTATGGGAGTCCACCAAAGTAAAGTAGTAATCTAAGGATCCATAGGTTGAGAACCACTGATATAAGATCTCCTTTCCTAACTCAATTAGATTGCAGTTGGGAAGAGAGATGGAATAAAAGACAGATAGAAGAAAAGAAAAATCTAGGATGAGGTTGTTAGACTGTATTCTAGAAATATTAAGTGCTGGGATGTCTATGTGGTTAAGAAGCTCATTTGCAGTCACATGGATTCAGGTTCAAACACACTGCACCACACCTGGGGCAAATGTCTTCCATTATAGCCTTGGGTCAATCAATGCATTGTGAGAAAATTTGATTGATGGAAACTGTGTGGAAGCCCATCATATGAGTGTATGTGTGTCTTTGTGTTTGTGTTTATTCCCTCCATCACTTGACAACTTGTGTTGGTTTGTTTATGATCCCAAAACTCAGCAGTTTGGCAAAAGAGACCAATAGAATAAATACAAGACTTAAAAAGTACTGGTGCTATACCCTTCAAGGTGGTGCCCCAGCATGACCACAGTCGAATGAGTGAAACAAGTAAAAGATAAAACATATATGGCAAAAAATAGAAGACTGCAAATAAAAATGACCAAGAAAACAATAAGCTTCATGGAAAGAGTGATTATATGAACTCTGCAAGGCCACACCAGATTTAAGAAAGAAACATTAAATCAATAATGATTTTCATAATATTATATCAACCAACATGATGCCAAACAGATAAGCAGAGTTAAATGTTGACAGTTTATAAAATGAATCTTGATCAGAATCAAATTCTCAAAAAAAAACAAGTCATCATCATTACCAACACAACTATCACAACCCTCATTGTCATTATTGTTGTCACCATTGTCATCGTCATCATCACCACCATCATCATCATCATCATCATCATCACTATCATCATCATCATCATCATCAACACCACTGCTGCTACCACCATCACTACTACCACCACCATCATCACTACCATCACCATCATTGTCATTGTCATTATCTTCATCATCATTACCATCGTTTTAATGTCATCTTTTTCATGCTTTCATCAGTTGGTAAGAGTTCATTAAGACATCTTGAGCAAGTATCTTCTACTTGCTCAAGATACTGACCAAAGCCTTGTGAGTGGTTTGGGGAGGTAGAAAATGAAAGAAGCCTATCGTGTGTGTGTGTGTGTGTGTGTGTGTGTAATATCAAACACACATATGCAAGATATGTGTATTGCCAGTTTGTGAGCAGGCTGTGATCTATAGGCATGAAAGGCAATTTTCTCATAAATACACCAAATGTAAAAACCCCTAGAAGTCATTGACAAGCGAGATAACTCATGCCCAGTTCATTGCAAGAGTAGTAGACATTAATGTTTTGTCATCTTTGTGGCATGGTATTGATAAATCACAAAAGTGATGAAATATTAATGTCTGCCATTCCTGCAATGGACCTGGCATGACTTATCTCACTTGTCGATGACTTCTAGGGGTTTTTACACTTGGTGTATTGAGGAGAAAGTTTTCTCTCATACCTATAAATCACAGCCTGCCCAGAAACTGGCAAAACACATAACTTTGTGTATGTGTTTTCGATGTTGTATATATTCCTTGGGCTTCTTCTCATTCATATTTGAAAGTGTGTGTAATATATAT
>NC_068982.1:75876304-75878044 GCF_001194135.2 Octopus bimaculoides | reverse complement strand
ATATATATATATATATATATATATATATATATATATATACACACACACACACACACACACACACACACACACACGCGCACACA
Organism: Octopus bimaculoides; assembly: GCF_001194135.2. NCBI lineage: Eukaryota > Metazoa > Mollusca > Cephalopoda > Octopoda > Octopodidae > Octopus > Octopus bimaculoides. Next base: position 75,877,961 of record NC_068982.1, on the reverse strand, counting down.
CGCACACACACACACGCATACATATATATATATATACATAACTAAGGCACTGTGGATTGTTGTGTGTAAACTTGGTTGCCCAACACATTTTGTGAGCATCTTTAAGGAACTACACAGTAACATGAAAGCTCAGGTAGTCTTTAATGGTGAGCTATCTCATGAATTTTTGGTGGACAATGGTGTCAAACAGGGAGATATTCCTGCCCCTACACTTTTCTCTATTTATTTTACTGCATTGCTTTGGTGTGCTTTCAAGAATTGCAACAGAGGAATTGGAATCAGATTTCAGACATTTGGTCGTATTTTTAATTTGATCTGGTTTAACTGCAAAGCAAAGACTTTCAAAATACTTGTTAGAGAATTATTTTATGCTGATGATGCTGAATTGTTGGCACACTCAGAGAGGGATATACAATATTTAATAGACAGATTTTCCACTGCATGTGTACATTTCAGACTCACAATTAGTCTGGGGAAAACCAAAGTAGTGTTTACTACTGTGCCAGGACAAACATATTCTGAACCAAACATTTTTGTGAATGGAACAAGGTTAAAAGTCGTTGACACTTTTGTTTACCTAGGAAGCACACTGTCAAGAGATGGTAGTCTTGATGCAGAGATATACTAATGAACAGAGAAAGGAAGTGTTGCATTTGAAAAGCTTGAAAAGTGAGTATGGGCAGATAGAGGTATTTCCCTGAAGACAAAAGTCAGTGTCTATAAAGGATGTGTATTGTCTGCACTTTTTTATTCAAGTGAGACATGGACCACTTACAAGCATCATATAAAAATATTGGAGAGATTTCATCAAAAGTGCCTCAGACATATCTTAGGAGTCAAGTGGGAATGTCTCATACCAGATACAGAGGTTTTGTGTATGGGATGGTGCAGCTCAATACAACAACATGTTATCTTGGTTCAAATGAGATGGACTGGACATGTTATTAGAAATGTTTGCCAAAGTATCTTTTATGGTGAGCTCAAGTCTGGTAAGAGACAACATAAGCTGAGGAAAAGGTATAAAGACTGTGTGAAGGAAAACCTGAAGAAACTAGATATGAACAAAAGTGATTGGGAAAATGATGTTCTAGATTGGAACAAGTGGAGAGGTGCTGTTTGGACTGGTTGCAATGCCTGGGAGGAAAATATGATTCAGCACTCTGAACTTAAAAGGGCTTGCCACAAAGGAACAATTGGAACTGTAATCAACAGTGAACATTGGATATGTATTATATGTAACTTTTATATGTAACTTTTGACAATGTGTTCTGTTGTCAAAAGCAGGATACATGAGTCAAATGAAGTCACATGAAAATCGTAATACCCAGATAGGTAATGATCTTAAACACCAACTGCCTCTTATGACTTGTGTCATATGTCAAAAAACTTGTAGGACAATCTGGACTTAAAAGATGTATGCTAGTTCGCAAAAACATTCCTTCAGAATCAGATTCCAAAGAGCAAAGATATAGAAGAAACTGGAATAATATCTGTCACTGGTGTTTTAAACCCTGTTAGTCAGCAGTTGGTCTTAAAGACATCTAAAAGCTCATCAACTGGAGTGATTGTGCTGTGTAATGGGGTGTGGTGTGTGTGTTCAAGGAATAGTTATCATCTGTCAAAATGAAGCAATCATATATATATATATATATATATA
>NC_068982.1:75872224-75874724 GCF_001194135.2 Octopus bimaculoides | reverse complement strand
TGTTCATAAAGGGGAAAGGGTGATGGTGAAGATACTTGAGGGATGGATGCAAGGGTAAGAATATAATAGAGAAAGAGAAGAGTAAGAGTTGTTTGTGAGGCCCAGAACTTTTCAACCATTTCTTATTCTGTATTATAGACTTTCCAGGTTTGCATATATTAACTGATATATGTGATTAACTCATGCTTTTGAAATGGAAGCTATTTGGTGCTCTGGGTGGGATGCCTTCACATCTCCCGTGTGTTACATAGGTTACATAGTTTACTCAGTATTAATATACCATAATAACAACAACAACTACCACATTAACAACAACAGCAACAACAACAACAACATCAACAAACAACAGTAATAGCAGAGAAAACTATACGTGATTTATCCCTAACCTTTTAGGTTGTTGTTGTTGTTGCTGAAGATAATGGGTGAGGGGTTTACCTCTGATGAGAAAATATTTAGGTTGTTTCAGAACATAACAAAGTCTATTCTTCTCTAGGTCATTTTGGTACCAATTTTTCATACAGATAAGATGAAATGGATGAGGTTAAATGATCTAAGAACACCATGAAATAACTGCAAAAAAAAAAAAAAAAAAAATTGTAAAATAATAATGTTCAGTAACTCAATGGGTTGATGGGACATTAGTGAAAATTTCTAACTTCCCAACCATGTTGTTTAAGGTTCAATTCCATTGCATGGCACCTGGAGCAAGTGTTATCTACTATTTCCCCAGGGCAGTTAAAGCTTTGAGTGTTGATTTGTAAGATAGAATCTGCTGAAAAAAGCCAGGTCGTGTGTGTGTGTGTGCATGCATGCTTTTGTGTGTATGTGTGCATGCATGCATACATGTATGTGTGTATGTGTGCACGCATGCTTACATATATGTGTGTGTGCATGTGTGCATGTGTGCATGCATGTGGGGTACATAGCTTAGTGGTTAGGGTGTTGCACTCATGATCATCTAGTATATGTAAATCGCAGTATGTGTGAGTATAATGATTAACGCATACATTTCCATAATTCTGAACTGATTTTCACCAGACTTCACACACAGATTATTTACGTCCTAAGGATGGTTATATAACATTTTTCCCAGAGCTCCCATGTAAATGGACATAGTTTTTTTTTTGTATGTTGGGTCTTCCATGCTTTTTTAACCTTTTTATAAAAGTTAAAGGATTTTGTCTATTTATTTATTTCGACTGTCCACCTGTGATGGTGATTAAATTGACTAGGACACTGTGCGCGATGAATATCCAATACCAAACAATCTTAATCTCCATATTTAAACTGTGTAGTGGTGCATTTGGCCACCATTTGGCCGCCATCTTGGGAAGTGCCATTGCGCATGTGCAAGGGACTTGCCATCAGCGGAAGTACCTGAGCACGCATGCGCAATGCAACAGGTGGAGAGAAAGCAATAGCGTCCGACCTCTTTTCCATCCAGCAGCAGTGGTGACAACACGTATGTCTCAACTCGACCCCGACATGTGGTCGAAGCTTCTTTGGTATTCTAGCGGCATGCCTGTTCACCCAGGAACGAAACGGCTCTACACCAACCTAGAATAAATTACTGATCTGTTGTTACCGTTATCCCTCGTGTTGTTGTATTTCTGGATTTAATGATTAACATAAGAACTGGGGAGAGATGGCCGAGCCGTCATATCTCATCCAATTTCTTATAACTGCATAAAACTTTGGCAAGTTTACCTTTACCTATTCTGAGTTACTTGAAAGTTGATGTTCCCTTCCATTTCTTCTATTTGTTGATACTTTTGTTTACCTACCAATGCATTGTTTCACTTTCAGGATGCTTATTTACCCATCCATTTTGATATTTTGACTGTTGTCCATTGTTTCAAATACATTTAGCATTGTCATTCTAGCCTTTTTTTAAACAATCACATATGATTTGTCCCAAAGAATCAACCTTTAAATAAGATGTTTTGCTTCCACTAGCAAAAGCTATACATATTTTTCAGAAAGCTCCATACCAATTTAACTTTATGTGGCATTCACTGTTAGTTTATGCGCAGGCTATGTAAGAAGACAGAATAAAGGGACTTTTGTTAGCTTATATCTCTGAAAAATAGCTCCCTTTGCTGTTGAATAAAATAAACTCACAGAAGGGAAGTTTCAACATCTTTATGTGGCTGTTTCTGACAAGAAATTTTGCTTTCATGTAAAACAACTATATTTTATAGCCATTATCAGTAATCTACTCCCAAAATACTTCAGTAACTCTACTTTGCATTGCTTGCAAACTTATATGCTCTATGATCATTAAAGTGCAACAACCTCCACAATAACCAGCCTTCAGTTTGATTTTCTGTTCCAAGATTAATCGGAAACATAGATTGCCATTCTACTTATAAACCTTCTCAGTAGTTCAATTATTTGGTGAAAAAAATGCCACCAAAGCAACTTAAATCATCAAAAGGACGGGTGCATTTGCTAGTATATATATATATATATATATATATATATATATATATATATATAT